>NW_027331990.1:1136833-1382150 GCF_048418815.1 Hemitrygon akajei | reverse complement strand
AGGACAGAGGCATCTGGAATGATTGTCCCACCTGGGTTGTTAATTACTCTGTTATTTGTGGCAGAATTGCCAATGCGGTCCATGTAGATAACAACTAAAACAGTAATGTACAGAATGACGGGTGTGACAATAGCTTATCCCTTTTATTCTGGATAATCGAAGATAAGCTGACTGCAGTAATCGCACAGGGAGTTGGATAAATCTCCAACTGAATTCTATGCAAAGAGGAGGAAATTAAAATATGCATTTTGGAATGCATTCAGTGATAACCAGGAGACTCTGTGACCTCATCACTGTGGACGGTCTTAAACGCTCCAAAGACAACCATATTATCGACAGCAGCCTGCAACGTTAGCAGCGTGGACCACCAGTAAGATCATCGCCGCAGCTGAGCGAGCTGAGATCTAGAGAAGCAATGACAATTTCAATGTGATCGGTGATGTGTTTTGAAACTGCAGGCCATTCTACTTATTGAATCCCCGTAATCGTTCTGACGTTCCAGCAGTACAATCAGCGTGTCTGCTTCGTATCCGCTGTTCTGCGGTTCAATTCCAGGGAGTGGCTCTCCAAGAGATCGGAGAGATGGTCAGAGTGTGATTAGTGAAGTCTTCGGGCAGATTCATCAAGGCTGTGTATCACAACCGACCCCATTTGCAGAGGAATCTTCCTTAGAATGTTCACTCATATTGGAGCAAAATTTCCAAATCATTGCAAAATCTTTATCAATAACATGTTTTATTTTCATTTTATTCCAACATACGGCGTATTCCTTATTTCCAAATGTGCTGGACTACAACAGGTTAACTACATCTCTTTCTGACTGTAATTAATTTGATTCGTGATGTGCAATAATTCTCTTTGCTGTTGAACACAGCCTGTTTGGAAGAACACAAACTTGAACATTTATTTGTGGCATGCTTCACAATATTTCTGAGTTTTATAAATTTGTTAAACGTGTGTTTACAGACATAAGGTATATGTTAACAATTATATGTACTGTATAATTGACAGCCTCTGACATCCGGAAAAAAGCATCTGTATGTTGACTGGATATTTTTAGGTTCCTAGGGGTGATCCATTATCCGCTCCACTGAACACAAGCTGCTCTCCTTTCATACTGTACATTCTTTATCCACGTATCGCTTGAACAAAATCCGCAATTATTCTTCTGCAGATTGACCAAATAAAATAGATGTAAAAATCTCCTTTCCTCCGCTAGCCTGCAGGGCACACGTCAACATGATTAACCCACCTGCTTAGCCCACTACTCCCCCTCCACCCCACCGATCAGTGTGACATACAGTTATGGGAGGATGGTCCTATGAGCAGATGGTGTATATCAAAGGTCTTGGTTATGCGACCATTGACGCCGACGGACAATTTTGGAAGTCCTGTTGATTGACCTGGGTCCTCTAACACAGGAGCGATCTGTTGCCGCTTCTCTCATTGACATTAACGTTTAGACAGAGATTGTATTTGAGGTTGTGGTGGAGATTCGAGGGAGGGCACGTGATCCCAATGAAGCCTCCACTTGATTTTAGTTGAATAATTTTCATTGAATTATCTGGTCTCTGAAACACGGAAACGTAAAGGTACTAGAATACCGCCAACTATTGTTTCGTTCGTACGTTTTTAGCATTAATTGGTCTCTCTCTGATCGGTCCGTACCTCTCTTTGATAGGTACGATATCAATTCTCATGATCTGGTATTGTTTAATGTTTTTTATCAGTCCACGAGCGTAATGGAGACCGAAACGATTACTTAGGATCACACTGTAATTTTCTTTTCAGCCATGATGCAGAGATGCCCACAACATAGAAGCCCGAACGCGCCAGTCGGAAAGTGTGTTACAGATTTATCTACCCGTTCCCTTCTGAAGCGAGCATTCCAATGTAACACCTTCCGTTCGATATTCAACACGCCTTCAGGTTCTCACACACTTTTACATCGCAACTCATCTCATTCACTGCCAGCAACTCCCATCATCAGCATGTCCTTGCCAGCAGTCTCCCTACACACTGCTTCTGCTTCTGAACCCTCCGGAACAGCTCTCGCAAACCTGCCAGGGAGGATATTGATCGCCCTCAGGTTCAGGTGGAACTTGTCCCTTTTGTACAGGTAGTACATTCCCCAGAAGAGATCTCAAATGACCCAGAAATCTGACCACCACTCTATTGCATTGGTTTCTCAACCACACAGTTATCTGTAAAAATCAGCTAATCTTGCCCCGCCCTCACTGCCGGACTGCTCGAGCAGCAACTCAGAGATCATTAAACTGGTGATACTGCTTTGCAGCATTCTACCGAGCTCCCAAAAAATAATTCTTTGGTGCGATTACAGGGGCATGCAAACGTTTGGGCAGCCCGGACAACATTTCTGTTACTCTGAATAGTTAAGTGAGTAGAAGATCAACAATGGGACCATAGAGCACTACAGCACAGTACAGGCTCTTCAGCCCTCCATGTTGTGCCGACCCATATAATCCTTGAAAAAAATACTAAACTCTGAGAACCGGGACAGGAACGGACCCAAATGCAGGCCGCAGGCACTGAAGTACCAGGGGCAGGACAGAATGGGGATGCCATGGCATGCATGGGGTAATACAGGCGGTGCTGGATCCCGAAGTTCAGGCGAGGCAGGAGGATTCCAGAGTTCAGGCGACGCAGGAGGATTCCAGTGTTCGGGGCAGACAGGAGGATCCCAGATTTCAGGCAGGACAGGAGAGCCCCCTGGGGCAGGCGCATATTTCCTGGGCAGGGCCGCCTCCCAGGCAGGAACACGGACGCCCGGGCAAGACGCGGAAAACCTGGGCAGGTGCGGGCACAACCCGGAGGGAGCAATGGGTGGAAAGGGTCGGAGTCCTCAGGGCGGGCCGCATGGATCCCGGGCAGGGCCGCCTCCCAGGCGGATACACGGAGGCCTGGGCAGGGCGCGGACACCTGTGCAGATGCGGGGCACAAACCATCAGAGGTGAGGAGTAAGGAAGGGACGTAGTCCCTCCACCTGGCAAGGGCAGACGGCCTGGCTTCCCCGACGGAGGCGAGGGGCAGGAAGGGGCAGAACCATGCGAGGGGTAACGGCGACGGCCTGGCTTCCGGACGGAGGCAAGGGGCAGGAAGGGACAGAACCACGAGGGGTAACGGCGACGGCATGACTTACCCGACCAAGCCAAGGGAACAGAAGGGAGCTGGGTCCAGGGTGAGCAGCAGGACAACGGGGATACACCAGTAAATAGGGGGAAGCAAACAGACAGCGTAACAGGGCGGGCAACGCAAATACGGCGGAACAGAGGGACCGGCGCACACGAGAGAAGCAGGAAAACAAGACGAACCGGAGAGAATAGGTACAGAGCAGGTTGCATAGCGGAATGCAGAGCCGGTACCAGAGCAGGATACAGAGCAGGTTGCATAGCGGAATGCAGAGCCGGTTGCGGAGCAGGATACAGAGCAGGATTCGGAGCCGTTTGCTGAGCAGGCAAAGAGCAGGATTCGGAGCAAACGAACCAGGCACAGAACGGGTTAAACCGGCTTCGGAGCAGGACGACCCACCAACTAGGCTCAATCCCCGAATAGGCGACAGGTGTACCTCCCTAAGCCAAGATGATCCAATGGCTCCGTGTGACAGTAGGGCTGGCTGCAAGACACGGAATCATGATCCCACGGACCGGAGCAAGACCCGGAAGCCGGGATCCGGACCGGACCCCAACATAAACCCACACAACCCCATAAACCTCTAATTTTCTTTCATCCATTTGACTGTCCAAGAGTCTCTTAAATACCCATAATGTTATAGCCTCCACCACCATCGCTGGCAAGACATTCCAGGCACTCACAACCCTCTGTATAAAAAACTTACCCCTGAAGTCTCCACTAAACTTCCCTCCCTTAATTTTGTACATATGCCTTCTGGTGTTTGCTATTGGTACCTACGAAACAGGTACTGACTGTCCACCCCATCTATGCCTCTCATAATCTTGTAGACCTCTATCAAGTTCCCTCTCATTCTTCTACGCTCCAAAGAGAAAAGTCCCAGCTCTGCTAATCTTGCTTCATATGACTTGCTCTCCAAACCAGGCAACATCCTGGTAAATCTCCTCTGCACCCTCTCCATAGCTTCCACATCCTTCCTATAATGAGATTACCAGAACTGAACGCAATAAATGCGGTCTCACCAGAGATTTGTCGAGTTGCAACATGAATTCTCTGTTCTTGAACACAAAACCATTGTTAATGAAGCCTAGCAACCCATAGGCCTTCTTAACTACCCTATCAACCTGTGCAGCGACCTTGAGGGATGTATGAATTTGAACCCCAAGATCCCTTTGTTCATCCACAATCTTAAGTAACTGACCATTAATCCTGTATTCAGTCTTCTGGTTTGTCCTTCCAAAATGCATCACCGCACTCTTGTCCGGATTGAACTCCATCTGCCATTTTCCTGCCCAAATCTGTAGACTGTCTATATCCTCTTGTAAACTTCGACATCTACGGTTCCATCCACAACTCCTCCAATCTGCGTGTCATCCGCAAACATACTCACCCATCCTTCCACCTCTACATCCAGGTCATTTATAAACATCACAAATAGCAGGGGTCCCAGGACAGATCGCTGCGGCACTCCACTAGTCACTGACCTCCAGGCAGAATACTTTCCTTCCACAACTACACTCTGCTTTCTTCCTTTAATCCACTTTTTTTTATCCAAACAGCCAAGGTTCCACTGATCCCAAGCCTCATGACTTTCTGGATGAGTCTCTCATGAGGGACCTTGTCAAATGCTTTGCTAAAGTCCATGTAGAACACATCCACTGCCCTACCCTCATCAATTTCTTTTGTTACCTCTTCAGAAAGCTCAATCAGGCTCGTGAGGCAGGATCTTCCCTTCACAAAGCCATGTTGACTATCCATGAGTAGACTGTACTTCACCAAATGCTTGTAGATACTATCTTAAGAATCCTTTCCAGTGGTTTGCATAACACCAACGTAATACTCACCAGTCTATAGTTCACAGGTTTCTTCCTATTACCTTTTTTAAACAAGGGAACTACATTTGCCATTCTACAGTCCTCTGGCACTTGCTCTGCAGCCAAAGAGGATTCAAAGATCATAGCAAATGCTCCTGCGATCTCTTCTCTCAATTCCCACAGCAACCTGGGGTTTACCATATCCGGCCCTGGGGATGTATTAATCTTAATGTTTTTAAGAAGATCCAGCACTTCTTCTTCCTTAATCTCCACGATCAAGATCCTTTTCACTTGTGAACACTGAAGCAAAGTATTCATTTAGAACACCCCGCCCCCCCAACCTCTTCTGCTTCCAGGCACATTTTGCCCTCTTTATCCTTTAGCTGTCCCACCTTCGTTCTCGTCATCCTCCCATTCTTCACACACGCATAGAACGCCTTGGGTTCTCCTTAATCCTACATGCCAAGGCCTTCTGATGCCCCCTTCGAGCTCTCCTAATTCCTTTCTTTAGCTGCTTCCTGGCTACCCTATATTTCTCATAAGTGCCTCCTACTTACTGCTTTTTATATCTAACATATGCTTCTTTTTTCCTCTTGACGAGTTGTCTCACATGTTTCCGCAGCAACGGTTTCCTTTTCCTACCGTTTTCTCTTTCCCTCAGTGGGAGAGACCTATCCTTAACCCAGCTCATGTGGTTCCGAAACTTCTCCCACATTACTTCTGTGCTTTCCTCTTTGAGCGTCTGTTTCCAATTTACACTCGCTGTTTTCTGCCTCATCCCTACAATGTTCTCCTTTCCCCAGTTAAGCACTTTACCATTTCGTCTGATTTTATCCCTTTCCATAGCTATGCTGAAGCTAAGGGAGTTGTGGTCAATTTCACCAAAATTCTCCCCCACCAAGGGGTCTGTCACCTTACCAGGTTCATTACCCAGAACTAGAACCAGTATAGCCTCTCCTCTCGTCGGCCGGTCCACGTACTGTGTCAGGAATCCTTCTTGAACACACCTGACAAATTCAGCCCCATCTGTCCCCCTTACACTCAGGAGGTGTCAATCAATATGAGGGAACTCCCATAACTACTACCCTGTCTTTCCTGCACCATTCTAAAATCTGCTTGCCAACATCCTCCCCATAAAGTATTTCTTTAGATTGAAGGTTTATCTAGTCTGTGCCTTCCGACTTATCCTCAGAAACTTCAGTCATTGCTGTTTTCGGACAATTCTGCTAGTGTCCCTATCCAAGCAGCCTTAACCGGATACCCACTCATGCCTCTGTAATTAACTTCACTTCACTGTACATCTGACGTTATCTACTCCCTCTCAAACTGTAGCCAGAATTCTACAAAATTTCAACCTCGAAATGCTTCTTTTTGCCGTTAGCTCGCTAATCAAATCTAGTTAAATACACAACACCCTATCAAGGATTTCCCTTCCCATTGGACTTAGCCAAAACCTTTTCAGTAAAGCTATCTCATTGTAATACTGCAAATTTCATTCCTGGTATGCTGCACTGTTACGATATGGCAACAATGCATATGGAATTGAGACAGTTTTTTTTTTAATAAACAAATAAAACATCTCGGCCCTTCTAGTCCGTGCCGAAAGTTTACACTCACCTAGTCCCACCAACCTGTACGCAGCCCATAACCCTCCATTCCTTTCCAGTCCACATACCGATCTTTTTTTTTTCTGCCGCCTGCGCACATATTAATTCAGGAATGTCGATTAACAGACTTTCTATCTCAACTCTGTCCTCGTCTTCTACGTTCATAACAGAATGTGTAAATCACTCTCCATACCGAAATGATGATCATCGGTCAATAAATAAACTTATATGGGAATTTCGAATTAGCATTACTCTGTTATCCTACTTTAAATTTACGAAAGTAAGAAACGATAATTCCGAGGGAAAAAGTGTAACGTGTTGCCGTGTCCAGAATTATCACACGTCATCATTGCCTTGATTGGCGTTCCTGACAGGCGAATGCAAGAACAGGGGAACTCCATGAGTAAGCCGTCTTTAGGTAGGGTTTATGAAGGTTTTATTTTAACGATAGGCTTGTAGAATGGGGCCAATACCCAAAGCTTCGCGCCGTGATGCTGATGAACGCCCTGGTCCGGGAACGTCGACTGTACGACTCTTTTCCGTAAATGTTGTCTGGCCCGCCGCGTTCCTCCTTCATTTTGTGTCTGTGCAGTGTTATTACTTCGTTCATGTACACTTTGCATCCCGTAGTTTGCATATTACCTCCCGGTAAAGGAGTAAAAATTATCAATGAAACGCATGGTACACTTAAAATAGTAAGCAGCCCATTCACGGACACTTCCTGCTCTGGTGTAGCAGCGCTCGGGGAAGGTAGCTCAACGGAATGCTTTACTCAGACGGTTTACTCAGACTGCTGTTCACTTACAGCAGGTTGTCACAAGCGTTTATATGACATTGACCCCTCCCATTAATCGAGGTGTACGTGTACGGCTGATTCTGGGCCCCCAGCTTACGAGGCACAAATATAGAGTGCAAGTCACAGGAATACGAACATAAGAAACAAGAGCAGGAGTAGGCCATCTCGCCCATCCAGCCTTTCAATATCAAGGCCAATCTGTACATGAACTCAGCTCCATCCGCCTGTGCTTTCCCCATAACCCCGAATTCCCCTACTATGTAAAAATCGATCTCACCAATGGAACCAGCATTCCTACTACTATCTTATCTATCCGTTTCAAAATCGTGTATGTTTCTGTAAGATCGCCTCTCTGAAAGCAGATAAATGCTCGGTGTGACAGTACTCTTGTTAAAATCTTTTTCTTCTGAACCACGTACTGTCTTTGTCTTCCCTGTGAAACTCTTCTCGCTTACGTTGGGTATCTAGTTGCGTTGTTCACACCCTCGGCCCGGGTTCAATTTGTAAGTCCGGTTTGACAAGTTTTTGCCAGAAAAGTTTTGTTGAGGTAAAAAACTTGCTGCATGATGATGAAGTAGATGGATATGTTGCAAAGTTTGCAGATAATACGAAGATTCGTGGAGGGACAAGTAGGGCTGAGAAAACAGGAAGAATGCAGAAGGACTTGGACAGACTAGGAGAATCGGCAAGAAAGTGGGAAATGAAATGCAGTGTTGGAAAACGCATGGTTAGCAAAAATAAATATGTGGACTGTTTTCTAAACGGGGAGAGAATCCCAAAATCTGACATGCAAAGGGACTTGTGAGTCCTCGTGCAAAAGGCCCTAAAGGTGAACTTGTAGGTTGAGTCATTGGTGAAGAAGGGAAATGTCACGTTAGCATTCATTTCAAGAGGTCTGGAATACAAGAGCAAGGATGTGATGCTGAGGCTTTATAAGGACTTACCTTGAGTATTGTGAACAATTTTGGGCCGCTCCCATGGCTGAATGTCCCCCTGATCTTTGGGGTGGAGGCGGGGTAGTTGGCTAAGCAAGTGGGCTAACTATGTTTAAGTGCAACCTGTAGATTAGCGGAGGGAAGAAGCCGCATACATATATTTTCTTTGGTCTAGCTGCATAAAAATAATTCCAGACATTGTTCAGTGGATTAGTGGAAGGGAACCTACTGTATGAAAGAAGATGCAGCTTGTATTCAGTGTGCAGATAATGGAACGAACATGGGAACCGAAAAATATCGAGTCTACATCACTTTCAACTTTATACAGCTGCTTCTTTTTTTTTCTGATTTCCCATACTGGCAATAACATATTAGATATGATTAGTAAAGTATCTTGTATGCATGTAAACATTCGTTTAACATATTTAAACACTTTAACATATTGTGAAGAATGCTGCAAGTAAATGTTCAAGTTTCTATTGTTCCAACCCGGCTATGTACAATAACAACGAGAATTACTGCACATCACAAATCAGATTAATTGCAGTCAGAATTAGATGTAGTTAACCCGTTGTAGTTCAGCATATGCAGAATTATTAATACGCCACATGTTGGTATAAAATGAAAACACGACATGTTATTATTAAGATTTAGCAGTAATTTGAAATGTTTGCTCCTATGGGAGCAATAATTTGAAATGTTTGCTCCTATGGGAGCAAACATTCCAAGGCAGAGGACTCTGCAGTTGGGGACGGATGTGAAACACAACCCTGATGAAATTGGCCGAAGTCTCTGCTAATCACAGTCAGTCTTCATCTCTCAGATGTTCTGGAGATCCCCTCCCTGAATTGGAACTGCAGAACAGCGGACACAATGCGGACAGGTTGAGTGTAATGCTGGAAGGTTAGGGCGATGATGGGCTCTTCAATTAAACAGATGATCTACACTTTCAAAATGCTTCTCTAGATCTCATCGCAGTGAGCTTAGTGCAGGCCAATGAACTCAATGCAGGCCAAGCCCACCGTTGGCCATGATGATAATATGCTCTCCTGAGCCTTAACATTGACCACAGTGATGATGTAACAGCGTCTCCTGTTCATTCATTGAAATGCATTGGTAAAACACCCATATTTTAAAGTCCTCCTCTCTGCATAGACTTTAAGTAGAGATCAACCCAACCACTGACCTGTTCACTACCGTCAGGTGATCGCGATTAGCTAGATCGAAGACACCTTAAATGCAGCAGTGTATTCTGTACAATACTGACCCATATGATACCGTAACTAACAACCCAGGTGGACAATTATTCCAGGTTCTACAGTCCTGCTGCATCACCGCTAACCTTAAATGCAGTATCACCGTCTAACCCGTACATCATCTTTTAACTTAAATGTGCAACTGATATGTCGTATCCTAATGCCAATAGGTTGCAATTTGTCAAAATGCATTTGGTCTGGTTTCTATATAGATAAGCCACTACGGAGCAGTTCGGAAATTATCTGAAATTAGAAAAAAAACAACAACATATAAAACTTCACACACACAAAATGCTGGTGGAACACAGCAGGCCAGGCAGCATCTATAGGGAGACGCGCTGTCGACGTTTCGGGCCGAGACCCTTCGTCAGGACTTACCGAAAGGAAATATAGCGCTTCTCCCTATATATGCTGCCTGGCCTGCTGTGTTGCAACAGCATTTTGTGTGAGTTGTTGTTTGAATTTCCGGCATCTTCAGATTTCTTCGTGTTTGACATATAAAACTTGTTTATATAGCTTGGACGCCGAGGGAAGCGATTGAGCAAATGAGTATTGCAATTTGGTGGCAAACATTTTGATAATTTCAACTTTAGCTTCTGCGTAGACGTATCAAACTCCAAGTGTGAAGAATAAACTTAAACTCAGTAAAAATCATAATGAACATCTTCTTCATAACATCTTGTGTTGGAAATAATCAAACCGTGACAGATTTCTGACCCTGCGAGACGGGGCACTATTTAAACAATCGCATTGTATAAAGGGATTGGTAATAACCATATAACAATTACAGCACGGAAGCAGGCCATCGCGGCCCTTCTGGTCCGTGCAAAACGCTTACTCTTACCTCGTCCCACCGACCTGCACTCAGCCCATAACTCTCCATTCCTTTCCTGTCCATATACCTATCCATTTTTTTTTATTTTCAATAACAAGAACGAACCTGCCTCTATCACTTCTTCTGGAAGCTCGTTCCACACAGCTAACACTCTCTGAAGAAGGAAATTCCCTCTCGTGTTATCCCCAAACGTTTGCCCCTTAACTCGCAAGTCATGTCCTCTTGTTTGAATCTTCCCTACTCTCAAAGGAAAAGAAACCTATCCACGTCAACTCTATCTATCCCCCACATAATTTTAAATACCTCTATCAAGTCCCCCCTCAACCTTCTACGCTCCAAAGAATAAAGACTAAACTTGTTCAACCTTTCTCTGTAACATAGGTGTTGAAACCCAGGTAACATTCTAATAAATCTCCTCTGTACTCTCTCTAATTTGTTGATACCTTTCCTATAATACAGAGGGATCTGAGGAAAAAGCCTTTTTATACAAATATCAGAAGGAATCTTAAACACACTGTGTAAAGGGGTTGGTGGTAGAAACATTAGCAAGTATAGTATATCACAGCAGATTGAGAAGTTTGCCAGATTGTTTGCACTTCTGGAAAGTGACAACTATCACGGGAGTCATTTATTCCTTAAATGAATCCTACACAACAATAAACAATGCAGCCGCGGATCTGAGAAGCGAATCACTGACCATACAAAATCACAACAGGAATGGGGTTTAATGTCATCGGCATATGTCGTGAAATGTTTCTTTATGCGGCGACAGTGCATTGCAATACATAATATAACAAAAAGTACAGGTAGAAGATAATATGTAAAAAAGATACATTAAATTAGTGCTAAAAGGGCAACATGCAATGAGGGAGGGTTTATGGGTTCAATATCCATTCAGAAGCCTGATGGCTGACGGAAAGAAGCTATTCCTATATTATCATTGCACATCAAGTCACATCACTGACCAGACTGATAGAGCCCCTTCTGATCAAATCCCACATCTCGGACCACAGTGATAATTTCACTACATGTCCAGTCCCATCACTGTCCACACGGAGAACTAAGCTGCTCGCTCAGTCCCATTATGTTCCGCACGAGGAATATCGCTGCTACTCCAAAATCATCACTGACAAAGCTAAGGTCTGTCTTTAAACGTTACTCAACAGAACTATAGGACGAAAAGTGATGTCCAAATATCATTTACCCCTTTGTTACGGATTACAAAGTGCAAGCGTGCCAATATTGGTAATATGTTGAATGTTAATGCCCGCTCACATGTCAGCAAACATGACGGCTCTCTGTTCACCAAGATACAAAACAGCACCGTCAATACCTCAGCTCTGGCATCAATGGTGGGATTTCTAGCCCATGAGCATACAGTTAATATGATGGGTTTACACAAAAAAAAATCTGTAAAGAGGCAAGCTGTTGGGGAAGAACGCTCGCCATGCTTTATTGTTATCAGCAGGTCGGGCTGTGGTTGCGCTCCGAACACAAAGAAAGCGATCGTTTATCACACAGTGTTACACATCCGTAGGGCTAATGGAATTTGTTACACTTACACCGATGAAATTTGTGAATTATACGTTCAGATATAAATTTGATCACTGTTCAGTTGATGAGCAGATAAATAACCCGAATGATATAATCATGTGCCGCTTGCATTTGGTAGCTGGATGTAATGATGCCACCAGTAGAATCTAATAATATCCTTATTTCATCACCTACCTACCGTGGAGTGGTCTCTGGAACATTACACAACAGTGCTTGTCTGATGTATTGTGTGATGAAGAAATATGTTTTAATGTATTCTACATACATTTAGATAAACGTTTAACAGCTTTAAACACTTTTCTTTCAAATTTATTCCGATGGCCGATACGAATCAAACTGTCCCCTTCGTTGTATCTACATTTGTAAGCTCATTGCCATCCCCAATAGAGATTAATGATGAATAACAGTCAAGAAGAGAGGCGATTCACCAGTGTCCGTTCGACCTTTGCATGCTTATAGAGGTGCCATGTTATTAGCCTGCGGAAAAGACCATTTATCAAGGATTTTCAAATAATATATGTATGCGGATACTGCTCAAGTAACAGAACAATAAGGTAAATCGCATAACCGGTTTAGATCACTGGTGGTTGTTTGTTATAGTGTGATATTCAATGGAGGCTAAAATTTACAATGTTACAGCTTCCCCCTTTGTTTGCCAATAAATACAAAGTCATTTCATAGAAAGATGCTGATGCCCCTGGATTAAAGGCTATTCTGTCATGGATCAGAATCCGGGAATGTGAGCTTTGAATATAGCCGAATCTCTTCACACAGCGGAACAGCATCAGGAGTTAGCAAGGACGTGAGACATTGTGCTCATGTTGAAGATTGTTACTACTTCTACTATATCATGATGACATGAGAAATAATAATCAGCCACATGCAAAACACAGAAGAAAAAACGTGTGCAAAGAAAACCTATCGACCACTCAGTGATCTGCTCCACATTGTGGTGGAGGGAACCCGGTTGCCGACAGTTAATTCGATCTTTCGCTATATCTGTCTCCCTCTCGCACTCTCTCTTCCCTTCCTCCCCATGACAGCCTTACTCGTCGATTTGCTACACCTGTTTAGCATGAAAGCACGCTTGCACATAGGCTGATACTCTTTTTCTCTCATAAATCTTCCACATTCCAAGCTAATGCCGCTCTGTTTCACAACCGATGTTTAGTGTTTCCCATTTTTAACGCACACCAAAACGGGATCATATGTGATATTTGAATTGTATACCTCTCGCCTTATATGGGATTTTTAAAGAAAATACGTTTTTGCATTATTTTAAGACAATTTTGTAGATAATAAAGAAAATTTTGTTCAACTTTAGATTTAAGTTCACAGAATTTAAGTTCTTTTATGTATCTATTTATTTATTTGATGGTTTGTTTGTTTGTTTGTTTGTTTGTTTTGTAATTCCATTATATGTAACAGCAGCAGCGCTTATCGGCGCAATTATTTTTCAGTTTCTGGATAATCGAAGGGTTACCTTTTCCTGTAGTTTCATGGAGAATAATTAGCGTCTTTTCAAGGAAGGCTGCTGACGTCACCGTCTCTTATTAATCAGAGTCGCTCTCACTAATTTCTCCCCGTTTCAGTGAGAGCAGCCTCTCCTACCACGGACAGAGATCCGGAGCGGCACCGAGAGGAGAGTAAAGACAGACTGACTCGTTCTGTCATGAATCAGAGTCCGGGAAGGACAGCTTGGAATATAACAGGGAATGGGAAATATATCTTCTGGATGGTTCCATATATTTCTGCAGATGATGATTCGCTGACGGTTGATTTTCGAGTCACGCACTCTTTAGTCGCTATTCAAGTGATTTTCTATCCCGTCCTCGCCATCATTGCTCTGCCCGGTGAGTCTTTTTCCAAAGATAACTTTTGAAACAATACTTAACTGCAAATTTTCCTTCTAAACTGTACCTCTCCTTGGTGGTGGACTTTAGGAGATCTAGGCCTCATATGGAGCCAGTGATCATTAATGGAGAATGTGTGGAGCAGGTTAAGACCTACAAGTATCTGGGAGTACAGTTAGACGAGAAGCTAGACTGGACTGCCAACACAGATGCCTTGTGCAGGAAGGCACAGAGTCGACTGTACTTCCTAAGAAGGTTGGCGTCATTCAATGTCTGTAGTGAGATGCTGAAGATGTTCTATAGGTCAGTTGTGGAGAGCGCCCTCTTCTTTGTGGTGGCGTGTTGGGGAGGAAGCATTAAGAAGAGGGACGCCTCACGTCTTAATAAGCTGGTAAGGAAGGCGGGCTCTGTCGTGGGCAAAGTACTGGAGAGTTTAACATTGGTAGCTGAGCGAAGGGCGCTGAGTAGGCTACGGTCAATTATGGATAACTCTGAACATCCTCTACATAGCACCATCCAGAGACAGAGAAGCAGTTTCAGCGACAGGTTACTATCGATACAATGCTCCTCAGACAGGATGAAGAGGTCAATACTCCCCAATGCCATTAGGCTTTACAATTCTACCGCCAGGACTTAAGAACTTTTTAAAAGCTATTAGTAATGCTTTTTGAGATAGTGATTTAGATGCATATCATATTTTTTTACTGAGTTAAGTATTGTATGTAATTAGTTTTGCTACAACAAGTGTAAGGGACATTGGAAAAAAGTTGAATTTCCCCATGGGGATGAATAAAGTATCTATCTATCTATCTATCTATCTAATAATTAATGCTGCTCTCGCACATACCAGCTGTTGTTTAAACGAATCTTTGCTCTATGAAGTTTGGTAATTTACTACCCTGAGGATCCTTGCCTCGGAAAATATGTGATGGCAGTTGTGGTGATCCAGAGCAGGCTTGCGAGGATGATCCAGAAAATAAAGGATTCAATGTATGACGCGTACTTGATGGTCCTGTGTCTGTATTCACAGGAATTTAGAAAGATGGGTTGGGTGAACTGGGGAGGCTTACATGTAATTGGAAAGCTCAGATGGAACCGTCGGACAGAGGATGCACCCGACAGTGGGAGAGTCTAGGACCAGTGGGCGCAGCCTTAGAGTAGATGAATTCCACTTTTATAACGATGCGGTGGAGGCAGACTGTCTGTAGAACTCACTACCATAGACTGTTGCTGAGGCCAAATATTTGGGTGTATTTTAAGCGGAGTTTAATAGGTATGTTCTTAACAGGAGTAAAGAAGTACATGGAGAGAAGACAAGAGAAGAGTGTTGGCAGTGAAATCATTGAATGGCTTATGGTCGTGTGCTGTGGTCAGACTCTCTCAGTTAATGCGCCGAATTCAATGCTCAAATTTCAGATGAACATACAATCGTTGCACACAGCAACCTGTCGGTGATCGTGACGTATTGAGCTGGTGATAAATCAACTTCATTGGTGCAGAAAAAAATAAAACTAAGAAGAGACTTGCAATAATGAGGTTTTAAGCTGCTGCTCCATCTGCAAATCCTGGCGCTCTGGGTAGCGATCGGTGACGGGAATCTGCGGTTCGGCTAGACCCGGTGCGTGTCATAAACACTTATTTCACGACAGCTGAGATTCTGCAGATTCCACAGACGCATCATTCAGCTCTTTTCCCCTCAGCACGTACGGAATTTCCCAATCTGCAGCCATTGTTATCTGTTTTCTTCGCTTTCTGTTTCGCTGCTGTTATTCGATCGAACAGATTGCACTGAGTTTACACTGCCTTGCAAAACGGTTTGTTGTTATTTTCTGATTCCGTCAGGTACACACTTTTCTATCATTGGCACGCATGATATGCTCGCTTTAAGAGAACCCTTCCTGATGTGTTTACCCTGATTGTTTCCTTCGATCGCAGTGAACACGGTGACCATATTCGTCCTGTCTCGGGGAAAGTGCGGCCTCTCCAGAGTTGTCACTTGCTACCTGGTTGCCATGGCAGTGGCGGATCTTCTGGTTCTCATCCTGGACCTGATACTGAGCAAGTTTCCTCTCATGTACATGACATACGACGTTTTCGTGCAATCAATGACGAAGGGGTGTAACATACACGCAGCTCTGATTTACATCGCAACAGACTGTTCGGTCTGGTTCACCGTCTCGTTCACTTTTGATCGGTTTATCGTCATTTGTTGCCAGAATCTGAAAACAAAATATTACTCCTGGAAAACTGCGGCTGTGGTTTTGGGGACAGCGTCTGTGATCAGCTGTTTAAAGAATATTTACTGGTATTTTCGGCTCTCAGAGGTATATACGTGGGTAATTGATCCATTTATTTGTACACAGAGAGCTCATAATTTCAATTTCGCCGCACAAATTGACCTATTTTATTACTTTCTCACCCCTGTAATCCCATTTCTCCTGGTTCTGATGACGAATGGCTTCACCGTCAGGCACGTTTTAGCCACCAGCAGAGCCCGCAGGAGACTCAGGGTTCCCGGCGACGGACGGAGAGCCAGAGATCCAGAGATGGAGAAACGCAGGAAATCGCTGGTTTTATTGCTGATCGTCTCTGGTAATTTCATTCTGCTGTGGGCACCCTTCACTGTGTATTCTGCGTGGGATCGGCTGTATGATCTTAAAATAACTTTGCTTCCGCCCGATTCGCTGCGAGAGCTGGGCATCATCCTGCAGCTACTGAGCTGTTGTACGAACACGGCCCTTTACGCCGTTACACAGACCAAGTTCAGGGAGCAGCTAAAGAATGTAGTAAAATCTCCGCTCGCTCTCATAGTAGTGTGGAAGTCGTGAATTAGTGGCGTGTCCCGCCCTGACCCAATTAACGTTTCATATGTTGCGGGCGCTTTCTGTTAATCTGGGTCCTGTGCTATCATTGTTCCACTCTCACCTTCCAGGCACCAATTACATAGAAGAGTCCCTTGTACAGCAGCAATGCTCGTCCCTCATTCTACGGCCTATCTTCACATCTCCGCCCTACTGATCCAAGTGCATTTTCCCCCATAGTTTCACCGTGCAGTCCTTCTGGACGCCTCGTTACATTGGTCCACCTGCAAGGCCATCCTCCCGCGAGGGCGTCTGTGTTCCCGAAACCACCCGATCATCCCTACACTGATGACTGATTTGGCGCTGCAAGTCCATTGACGCCTCTGTTAGTGCTGCTTCCTGCACCTAGGCTGATCTCGTCATCTACGTTGCCGACACCTTCCCACACCGCCCTCAAATCAGGCCGGTCCCTTCCTGACACTACTCTTGTCTCTCGATCACTCTGTCCCCAACTCCAGGGAGAGCTTATCTAACAACAGCTTTTGCAAAGCGAAGCTATTGACTCTAGCAGTTATCTTTCCGATACCTCCTGCCACACGGACACTCGCAAAAGTGTTATTCCATTCTATCATTTCTATGGATGACAATTTCCTCAAGACATTATATAGCAAATGGAGATTTCCTTCCACCACGAGGTGGAAATGGAAGGTCGGGCCTCACGAGCGCCACTGATTTTATTGAGGATGTGACTAATCACATTGATGAAGGAAGAGCAGTAAATGTAGTGTATATGAATTTCAGCAAGGCAGTTGATAACGTACCCTATGCAAGTCTTACTGAGAAAGTAAGGCGGCATGGGATCCAAGGGGACATTGCTTTGTGTATCCAGAACTGGCGTGACCACAGAACGCAAAGAGAGGTTGTAGGGTCATATTCTGCATGGCGGTCGGTCACCAATGGGGTGCCTCAGGGATCTGTTCTGGGACCCTTACTCTTCGTGATTTTTATACATGACCTGGCTGAGGAAGTGGAGGGATGGGTTAGTACGTTTTCTGATGACACAAAGGTTGGAGGTGTTGTGGCTAGTGTAGAATGATGTCACAGATTACAGCGGGACATTGATAGGATGCAAAATAGGTCAGAGAAGTGTCAGATGGAGTTCAACCCAGGTAAGTGTGAAGTGGTTCATTTTGGTAGGTCAAATATGATGACAGAATATAGTATTAATGGTAAGACTCTTGGCAGAGTGGAGGATCAGAGGGACCTTGGGGTCCGAGTCCATAGGACGCTCAAAGCAGCTGCGCAGGTTGATTCTGTGGTTAAGAAGGAGTACGGTGTATAGCCCGTCATCAATCGTGGAATTGGATTTAGGAGCCGAGAGGTTCCAGCTGTATGGGACGCTAGTCAGACTCCACTTGGACTACTGTGCTCAGTTGTGTTCGCGTCCCTAAAGGAAGCAAGTGGAAGCTATCAAAAGGATGCAGAGATTTACAAGAATGTTGCCTGGATTGGGGAGATTGAGTTAACTCGGCCTTTTCTCTTTGGAGCGAAGGAGGATGAGAGGTGACCTGATGGAGGTTTACAAGATAGTGAGAGGTATTGATCGTGTGGATAGTCAGAGGCATTTTCCCTGGGGTGAAATGTTTGCCACAAGAGAAGACAGGTTTACGGTGCTGGGGGGTAGGTACAGAGGAGATGTTCGGGGTAGGTTTTAATCAGAGAATGGTGGGTACGTGGAATGGACTGCCGGGAACGATGGGGGCGGATACAATAGGGTCTTTTAAGATGTTTTTATATACGTACATTGAACTTAGTAAAATAGAGGGTTATAGGTAGGCTTAGTAATTTCTAAGTTAGGGACATGTTCGGCACAACTTTGTGGGCCGAAGGGCCTGTATTTGGCTGTATGTTTTCTAAGTTTCTATGCTTCTGTGATCAGTGCTGCTATCACCATGCTTTGTTGCATTTCCCGTAGGTTACATCACTCCATCCCACCCGAATAATGAAAGTGTTTGGGTGCCCTTGTCCTCAGGTAACACGCCATGAGCCGTGCATCCAAACTATTTTTCCGTGAACTCCATAGCAACTCTACCGCCAGGCATGACTTCCCCTCCCCCATCTCCGTATTGTTTACTCGTCGTGTTCCACAAGTCTCCCTTATTTCTGATCAGTACTGCAGACATTATTTCTACACATACATTCGTTACGTGGGCACAACCGATATCACATTGGTAACACAGTTCATCTCCAGTGTCGGCTCCCTTGCAAGAAATAAAATGTTGACTATCCATCCAGGTACAATCGACAAAACCCACTGTCATCAATTATGTCATTTACAATCCCAGTCAGACCAAAATATTACCAATGTCGCAGACAGAATTGTCCTGAATGTTGTTATGATCTTGATATTATACAGTTTGCAGGAGAAATGTTTATGGACTAGGAACTTAGCGAATGGCCAGACTGACAGGAAGATAGAGTCATTTAACATTGACTTTTGTTATTCGTTACGCAATGATATCGGGAATGGCCCAGATAGCAGCCAGAAAATCTCGGTGGGTTATGTTTAATTTCGCAATGTACCGTGTTCAAACTTGGAGGGACCCAAAGTGTCGGAGTGTTTTCCCGACACGTATTTGTGTCCGTTATTGGTGACATTTTTCTCACGTGAATCTCATGTTCCTTTTTGCCCGAAATCCGTTTGAAGCTACATGAACACGTTGTCGCGTGTTGATGGATAACACATCCGAAATGTCAGATATGTGCAGCTTGTGTAAAGTGACAGGAAGCCATGTCCGACTCCGGGAAACTAACAATAATGTAACTTCCTTCAGTACAAATCGATCCGCTCAACAGCGTTGCACAGCGGACTTTTCCTTATGAATTATAGCAGCAGATGCACTGTGTGTGTATTTTAAAATATTCAGATAAAATCACTGCATATCGCTGGAATCCTTGAGAATTAAGCTGCTTATGCAGGTTATCTTTTATTTTTCACAATAAGAAAAAGCCGCTCCTTATCCAGTGTCACTCTAACCTAATGATAATATCTGAATTTAAATACATCCATCAGCTGAACTATACCAGTAATGGTGATTTGCAGATATGACCGGCAGCAATGGGACTGGTTAACTAGACCAAACTCAGATTGCATTAAATGTATTGGATTGGCAATTCTTGCTGAAGTAATACCAAGTGGAGTGCCTATAAAATATCCACTCCGACCCCCGCTCGCCTTGGAAGGCACTTGTAACCATAGGCAATCGCATGGATACCAAGTATGGCTTCCTTTCGTCCGGTACGACGAACAGTCTGTGTTCCAAGCACACCGGTAGCAGTTCCCACCTCTTCCCACTACAGAGACGACCGCATTGTTACTACTTCCTGCACGCCTGCGGACCTCGTCAACTTAATCAACTTCGTCTCATACTTGCACCCTGCTCTCAAATTTACCTGGTCCATTTCCGACATCCCCTCTCATGCTCTCTCTCTCTCTCTCTCTCTCTCTCTCTCTCTCTCTCTCTCTCTCTCTCTCTCTCTCTCTCTCTCTCTCTCTCTCTCTCTCTTCTGTCTCTACAGACAATGCATCTACTTCTCTGTATTATAAACCCTTTGATTCTCGATGATGAAGCCGCTGACAACTCGACTATGCATCTTCCCATAAAGTTACATGTAAAAAAATTCTATGCCCTTGTCTATATTTTACATCAGATTATCCCAGAGCAAGAATCTTTTGAAATAATTCACAAAATATGTGGCTCACATTTTAATAAAACAAGAACGGAGTGAAATTTTTATTAAAGTGTATATAAATGAAAGATCCTTGAAGTTTTTCACCAACATTCCCCACCCCTTCCAAAGCCAGCGACAACTTCAAATCCGTTTGCGTCCGTATTCGCCGACACATTACTAAATCGGCACGTGCCACAAAACCCGGAGAAATCCCAAATCTGTTCGCGTCTCCAAATCCGCCCTCACGTCCAAACCCACTGACATCCCGACATGCACGTTACATTATCGTTGAGTAAAATAATTTCAAACAGTTCACAATCTATCTGCTTCTACCTTCCAAAACGCTAAGAACAAAGTTTAAAATTCAGACTACTTTTATTAATAGGGTATCACAAATCAAACAGCCTTGAGATTTCTCACAACTGCACATCTACTGGCTATCTCAGATCCCTGTGCAAACCCACATGCCTGCTCACCGCTGTGTTTGTCGACAACCCGTAAATCTGCCCACATCCCCAAATTCTTGCACAAACCCAAACCCGCTGACAGATATCTAATTATCCCCGACGGGGGAAAAACACATTTCAGACAGTTCATAAAATAGTTGCGTCCATCTTATTTATATAAATAACAAGTGCACGGTTTTGTTGTAAAGTATTTATATGTTCCAAGCCTGCACTGGTATCATTCCCCAACCTTTCCTCCGCTATATCAGCGATCGCACGGGTGCTGTTTCCTGCACACATGCGAAGCTCGTCGGCTTCGTCAGCTTCGCCTCCAACTTCCACAGTGCCCTCAAGTTTACCTGGTCCATTTCAGACATCGTCTTCCCCTTTCGCGATCTCTCTATCGTTACATACAACTTATCTACTGTTGTCTGTTTTAAACTCGTCGATTGTTACTGCTACCTCGACAATGTATCTTTCCATGCAAATACTTGGGAAAAAAAATCCATCCCCTTATATCAATTTCTCACATCTCCGCTGCTTATGCTTTCAGGATGAGGCTTTTCAAATGAAGTAAGTGAAGAAAATGTATTTCTTTTTCCAAAGACAGGGGCTTCCCTTTGTCCATTATCAAATCTCGCCGTAACCGCATTTCTTCCATTTCGCGCAGATCTGCCCTCATACCACACATTCGCCATGGTAGCTAGGATAGGGACCTCTTGACCTCACCTGCCATTCGACCAGCGTCCGCGTCCAGCACTTAATTTTTCGTAGCTTCCGCCATAAACAATGGGATTCCACCACCAAGCACATCTTCCCTTCTTCCCTTAAAGCAGCAGTCTGGAAAATATAGAAACCCCATTTCCAGAAAAGTTGGGATATTTTCCAAAATGCAATATAAACAAAAATCTGTGATATGTTAATACACGTGAACCTTTATTTAACTGGCAAAAGTACAAAGAAAAAATTTGCAATAGTTTTGCTGACCAATTTAATTGTATTTTGTAAATATACACAAATTATAATTTGATGGCTGCAACACACTCAACAAAAGTTGGGACACAGTTGAAATAAGATTGAAAAGTGCACAGAATATTCAAATAACACCGGTTTGGAAGACTCCACATTAAGCAGGCTAATTGGTAGCAGATGAGGTATCACCACTGGGTATAAAAGTAGTGTCCATCAAAGGCTCAGTCTTTGCAAGTAAGGATGGGCCGTGGCTCACCCCTTTGTGCCAAAATTCGTGAGAGAATTGTTAGTCAGTTCAAAATGAACGTTTTCCAAAGCAAGATTTCAGAGAAGTTAGGTATTTCAACATTTACAGTACATAATATTGTGAAAAGATTCAGAGAATTCAGAGACATCTCTGTGCGTAAAGGGAAAGGTCAGAAACCACCGTGGAATGCGTGTGATCTTCGAGCCGTCAGGTGGCACTGCCTAAGAAACCGTCATGCTACTGTGACAATTATAGCCACCTGGGCTTGGGAGTACTTCGGAAAACCATTGTCACTTAACATAGTCCGTCGCTGCATCCAGAAATGCAACTTGAAACTGTATTACGCAGGGAGGAAGCCATACATCAACTCTATGCAGAAACGCCGGCGAGTTCTCTGGGCCGAGCTCATCTCAGATAGACCGAAAGTCTATGGAACCGTGTGCTATCATCAGATGAGTCCATATTTCAGCTAGTTTTCGGGAAAAAACGGGCATCAAGTTCTCCGTGCCAAAGATGAAAACGACCACCCTGATTGTTATCAGCGAAAGGTGCAAAAGCCAGCATCTGTGATGGTATGGGGGTGCATCAGTGCCCACGGCATGGGTCAGTTGCATGTATGTGAAGGTACCATTGACTCTGAGACGTATATTAGGATTTTCGTGAGACATATGTTGCCATCAAGGCGACGTCTCTTCCCGGGACGTCCATGTTTATTTCAGCAGGACAATGCCAGACCACATTCTGCACGGGCTACAACAGCGTGGCTTTGTAGACACAGAGTGCGTGTGCTTGACTGGCCTGTTGTCAGTCCAGATGTAATCCCATTAAAATGTATGGCGTATCATAAAGAGGAAAATCAGACAACGGAGACCACGGATTGTTGAGCAGCTGAAGTCTTATATCAAGCAAGAATGAACAAAATTTACAATTGCATATCTACTACAATTAGTATCCTCAGTTCCAAAACGATTAAGAAGTGTTATTAAAAGCAAAGGTGATGTAACACAATGGTTAACATGCTTCTGTCTTAACTTTTGTTGAGTGTGTTGCAGCCATCAATTTCTAAATGTGTGTATATTTACAAAATACAATTAAGTTGGTCAGTAAAACTATTGAAAATATTTTCTTTGTACTTTTGTCAGTTAAGAAAAAAATCACATGAATTAACATATCAGAGATTTTTGTTTTTATTGCATTTTGAAAAATATCCCAACTTTTCTGGAAATGGGGTTTGTAAATTATTTGGCTTTAAAATCGGAGTTCACTTAGGAATAAATGGGCCTGTGCAGTGCAGGGCGAAGTCTGGATTACCAAATCACTATTTTCATTATTATAAAATTAATTCTTAAAAAAATGTATTTAATGTCCATGCACCGTAGAATTAGAGAACGAGACACATCGTGTTGCAACTGCGGGCGTTAATGTTACTAGCATGAAAAAGCTATGTTATACATAATACATTCCCCGTGACTAATTTTGTTAGAGTGGCAAAGTTACAGTAATGAAACAATTTATTCCAATTGGTTAGTGTTTTTTTTCTACAATACTGTGAATACTCTCATTCTACTTTACTAAATGTATGAAATGCTGACGAAAGTAATGCAGCCTTTGGAAAATTTAATTGCAATTTCCCCCATGTTCTAATCGGATATTATTTCTGTTATTTACATAGCAACCCACTTAATGTCAACACATATTTCACCCCATTTTTCAGCTCATCTCTGAACTTCCTCTGCGTCAGCCCATAGATGCAAGTGTTGGTGCAGGTACTCAGAGACGTTAGCATAACAGCACATTTTTGAAAGATGAAAATCGGAGTATTCAAATGTTTGTCTGTGAAGGAATAGTTCACCGCTTGCCAGTTCATAGAGTGTATTACATAGGGCATCCACAATAAAATGAAATTACCTGACAGAGCGAACAATAAAATAATCGACTTTCTCCGGCTCTCCACTTCAGGGTCTTTTTGATTTTCAGTGTTACCCCGGAGTCCATTACGGACTCTGTTTGCCGCTATAATGTGTCTCGCTGTTAAACCGTTACATAGAAGGATCAAACAAATTGGTAATAACGGTGTGGTGATGCTGTCAAGCAATTCGTAGGCCTTCCACACTGGAGAAATGAAGTATTCAGGTATGAAGACGCAACGCCAAGGTACATTGTTAATTATTACATGAGGCTCCACTACAAAGTAAAACGGGATGCACCTCGCTAAGCCCACAACCCCCACTATTACTGTGACGGCGGTCGCTACTCTCTGTGTACAGTATCGTTTTCTGAGGTTTTGACAGCAAATGGCAACGAGGCGATCGAATGTGAAAGCCACTGTTAGCCAAACAGAGCAGTCCAAGCTTGCAATTGTAAACACAAGCGTTAGAGCGCAAACCGGTGTGATGAGCAAGAAGTTGGCGTACATGTAGAGATTATTGATATCCTGCCCAATAACTACAATGATAACGACAGCGAGGTCTGTCACAGCCATTCCTACCAGGTAGCGAGTGATACATCTAGACAGTCCACATTTTCCACGGGAGAGGATCACAATCGCCATTAAATTCACTAAAAATATAAAGAGAAACAGCGGTTAAATTCAGAGAAGTTCAGACTACTCATTTCCCGGTGATTGACAAATGAGAAAGATGCTGATTGTGCTGAGCACACACAAATAGCCGTATCGCTACCTGCTTTACCGGCGTAGTTGCGCTTAAGAAGTCAAGATGCAAATATGAAACTTGACTAATGCTTGGCAACGTGGAGATGTAATGCGCACGGAGGAATATGCTGGGGTGGATCGGATTCCCGAAAATATTGCAGACGTCCATTGAGAAATATTGAAAAAAGAAGCAAAAAGCTCAACTGGTTATGCGAAAGATGTGCAAATAAATGGTTAATGATGCAAGTTGATAAATCCATCAGTAAAGTTGGAAATGAAGGAAAACGCGCTGTTGTCCTGTTGCAGCGGGATAGGGGTGAGAGGAAATGGACCGTGTTCGACACCGTGACTCCTACGGTGCAGTAGTAATAAGCAGCTTTGTCTGGTGGATTTAATGGACTGTCAAGTTGATCCTATGTTGCTTTGATCTCAATACTTTCAAATGCCATGAAAACAGCATTTTGAAAATGTAAGCTGTCAGACCTTCACGGCGTAGAGCTGCCAACACACCTGTTGCTGACTTTTTAATGATAGATAAAGGAAAGCAAAACGAGTTCAATGACGTAGAACAGGGTCGTACGGTACAGTCGGAAGTGCGAGATGCCCGAAATTGGAGACTGGATATTTATTATTAAAGTCCCTAGTGTCTCTGGTGCGGAGGAGGTGGTGTGGTGCAGGTTTGCGCTGAGCTTCGTTCAAAAGGGCCATGGACGTAGACTTCAGAAATGGCATGGGATCGAATATAATACCGAAAATGTATTACTATCCAGCTTCTGCTCGAAACGCTCATCCAATGATCTTTGGTTAGAATTCTGCACCGAGTTGTCTGATTCTCTATCTGATCGCAATGACAAGTCATCTATCCGTGACACTCACTCAGTCATCCATTCTCCGGTCTGACTGGGACACATGACGCAACTCTGCATCTTACAATCTCAACATCCATCTGATTGCATTCTCGCTCTCTGTGCTTGATGTTTTGAGATAAAATCCAAGTTACTCTCTCTCTCGAAGACACGATAAATACAGTCTCATTTACAGTCTCCCCGGTGCCTTCCGAATGCGGATATACAATATTCATCTCCGGGAAACAAGTTTCTAGCTTGACCAGTGCCGATGAAGTGTTTACGATCCCAAACGCTATGTCTGTTTTTTTTTCTTTTCACAGAACTCGTGCACTATGCGTTCTTCTTCTTAAATCATTTGTATCTTCAGTTGTTCTCCTTCTTCATTTCATTTGCATTCGTACTGTTCTGATTGTCATTTATAAATCCACCGGGAGTTTCTCTGATCGCCCAAAATGAGAACCAAGGCTGATTGGTCGCTTAGGCAACCTTCATGCTTGAGGGAAACTGCCGCTTCGTGTAGGTCCAACCAATCTTTTACTGCCTTTTTTTAGTACAGAGGAGCAATCCTGTTTTGTGTCCAGAGCAGTCCACGTCTCACTTGTTTCATCACGAACAGAACGGAGAATGATGGATGGCACATGAACCATGATTATTCTGAACCCATAATTGGGTAGTTTGGAAGTAAAGAGTCAATTTAACAGAAATTTGGTTCGCTCTTATGTAGTTGTGTGACGGCGATGAAATAAGGAACAAATCGTTGTGTGATGGATTATAAATCTTATCCTATGCGATTCACTGCAAATCAGTTTGGAAAGACTGCTGAGGCTCCAATAGAATAATTTGCCCCCATAAGTACAATTGCTTCGATGTAAATGCAGACTCGGTCAGAAGAAAATAATTCCAAAAAATCCTCGATTTTCAAGTAGTATTAGCAGTCGGAAAAAAATCAGCATTACCACGAACTAAAATGGTAAAATTGGAGACTAGGCAGCAGCCAGGTCAGTTTGCTATAAGTGTTACGGGCAAGAGAAAGACGAAGACTCTCAAATAACAACCGATATAATGAGCTACCTGGAATGCTGACCGCTGCAAGGATCGGATAACAGATGCGAGCTACGGTGTAAATAGTTACATACGCCATCTTCAGTAAGACGCTGCGAGCAGTTGTTGAAAGCTGTTTCAAATGTCCCACGTACTGGGAAAATGTTTATGCAGCTTTTATACAGTAGAAGGGAGATCCACTGGGACAATCCGGGGAGCGACTCGTCACTCCAATCAGACACAACCCACTGAACGAACACTATTAACTTTGTTTACGCTCGTTGTGTCATTGTGAAATACATTTTATTGTTGAATGAGTATGGACTCTTCTTTGTGAAACTTGTTTGATGTCCGGGTTGAAATCTTTGTCCTAGGCATGAGGTTTCTGTTATTTGAATAAAGTTCTTTACATTGGTTACATTGTTCATCAATGCTACTTGGAAATCGCCCGATGTAACCATACTCATTATAGCATAGCAGCACGTGGACTTGTAAAATGAGGGAACGGTTTTAAGTAAGATTCTGATCGATTCACACTACGGACTCACTTCCCGGACTATTTCAGTCCTGAATGTTGTCACCGCGGATGTTGTATAACATGGAAACTTTTCTCACGAACTTGTCTCTTCTGGCATAAGTCTACCGAAATCGTTAATTTGAATGACTTGTAGCGATGCCTCCTCGACCTTCAAGATGAAACCACGCTCAGGCTGGAAGAAAAACATCTTATATTCCGTCTGGCTAGCCTCCAACCTGATGGTATGAACATTGATCTCTCTAACTTACGTTAATGCCCCTCCTCCCCTTCTTACTCCATCCCTTATTTATTTATTTTACCCCCCCCCCTTATTTTTCCTCTCTCTGTCCCTCTCACAATCACTCCTTGCCTGTTCTTCATCTTCTTCTGGGCTCCCCTCCCCCTTTCCTTCTCCCTAGGTCTCCTATCCCATGATCCTTCCCCTTCTCCGGCTCTGTATCCCTTTTGCCAATCACCTTTCCAGCTCTTAGCTACACCCCACCTCCTCCTGTCTTCTTCTATCATTTTGGATCTCCCCCTCCCCGTCCCTCTTTCAAATCACTTACTATCTCTTCAGTTAGTCCTCACAAAGGTTCTCGGCCGGAAACGTCGACTGTGCCTCTTCTTATAGATGCTGCCTGGCCTGCTGCGTTCCACCAGCATTTTGTGTGTGTTAGCAACATCATTATGTCTTGCTTTCCTATTTTCAAGGGATGTTTACTTTCAAGGTACACAGCAATAATCGTTCAGAAACTTGACAATTAACAGATGTTTTCCAGAAAATTAATACAACAGAACAACACAACGGATGTGTAGATTGGTACGAAACAATCACAGTATACACAAAGATAGAGAACAGGTGATTGGACGGGTCCGAAAAGGGGCCAAATAATTGATTTTTTTTTCCAACCGGTTTGAAGAGGAGGCTTCTGTTCACCCTCTACAGTCTATTAAATCCCTGGTTCATGCGCACGTCTGTCTCCAATGACACGTTATAACAAATGACTACAGACAGGTGGACTGTTACTTCTAACGGTAAAGAGAGAGATCATTACACTTCATCCATGCAAAGCTGCTGGCATGGATGGCATCAGCCCAACCGCACGCACTGTGTGCGATATTCAGCTGGGTGCAGTCATTCAACACATCTTTGATCTGCGCCTCAGTTTAAAGAGGATTCCTGTGCTGTGGAAAACACTCTGCCCAATTCCAGAACCCCAAAAAGACATGGCCCACCACGGCCAGGGACTGCAGGTCAGTGGCACTGATTTCACATGTTATGAAATCATTTGAAAGACTGCCTCTGACACACATCCAGACAATCGTAAATCCATCACTGGACGCTCCCTGCAGTTTTCATATTGGAGTCCAGTACGGCATTTTCTCGTTGCTCCAACGGGCACACACCGATGTGGACGAGCCAGGCAACACAGGGAATCATGTTCCTTGATTTACCCAGTGTTTGCATACCATACTAGGGTGCCTGCTTTAGTAGGGTGTAAGCTCATGGAGATGCAGGTGGATACTTCATCACTATCCTTGGATTACTGACTGTCTTTCCATATGGCCACAGTATATGAGATTGCAGAGCTGTGTATCAGTTACTGTGCTTACAGGCACAGGGGCACCTCAGCGGACTGCCCAGTCCTCCTTCCTGTTCACCGCCTACCTCGGACTTCCCGATACAACTCGGAGTCCTGCCACTCGCATCCTGCAGATGCGGCCTTTGTGAGCTGTATCCGGCGGGGGCAAGGGGCTGAATACTGACGAGAGGTGAGTGTATTGGGCTGAATCAACTGCTGCTCAACGTCTCTAAGACAAAGGACTTCTGTTAGGTGAAAATATCCTGCATTCTCATCTCCATCAAGGGAGCAGATGTGGAAATCTTTCCGGACTTCTAGTACCAGGGGGCTCATCTCGACAATTAACGGGACTAAACAGACAGAGCCTCTGTACAGGAAGCGATAGGTGCAAATCCGGCTGTACGTCCTGAGGAGGCTCCAGTCATTCAACGTCCGCAGTACTGCGTAGCAGATGCTCTGCGACCCAGTGCTGGCCAGCATCCTATTCTACGCCGCAGTCTGCTGGGGCGACACGGTGAGAGCAGCTGACGCAAGGGGATCAATAAACTCGTAAGGAAGATTGTTTCTGATAAGGGGATGGAACTGGATTCTCTGGTGGTTGTGACTCAGCCGTGGATTCTGCAGAAGCTACGGAGCAATGTGAACAATTACTCCCACCCCTCCCTGACATACTGGGCAAACAGAGGAGCACCTTTGGTAGCAGACTGTTTCCACCGAGCTGCTCCACTGAACGCCGCAGGAGACCCTTCCTCCGTGTGGCTATTCCAATCTACAATTCCTCCCATTTAACTATATACGTTTTGTGGTTTCACTGCACATCGGTAGTTTGCACTATTACTTTTTAATGAGCATATTTAAAATTATATATCTCTGACTAAGTAACCTTGCAACAATAATTTCCTTCGGGATAAATAAAGTGTTATGTTATAGTGCCTTATTTATTCTTACGCTCATATGCTCTTGTACACTAACTAACTGCTGAATGGAAATGTATTCGTGTCACTGCTGTTATCCTGACAACATGTACGAGATAATCCTGGACACTCTATTGAAGAGATGGTCATGTTTATTTCAATTATCAGTCGATGCTTGAAATCTTTGGAGAAAAATATGTATCGACTGTTTTACTTATTCTACTGGAATAGACAAAAGAAAATTACCCTTTATGCCACTTTTTACTCCCCTTTTATTTTTCTCCGTTCGTAAAGCAACCTATATCAGAACGGCAAAGATCTTTCGACAGGTGCTGCTCGAATTTGCAACCTTTTTTTTGGTTTAATACGAGAGAGGATGTTCGCTGAAAATGTGTGGTTGAACAATTTTATTAAATGGCGAGGATCATTAGAAGTGATCTCCACCCAAGACAATTATGGCAAACCACCACTGAACTGAGTCTCACCAAGCTATGACTTCCATCATTTTTGGGCAGGATGGGTTGCACTTGAGTCCCATGGGGACCAATATTCTGGTGGGGAGGTTTGCTAAGGTTACTGGGGAGAGTTTAAACTTGAAATATTAAGGGGTGGGGACCGAAATGCAGAGACTAGGGAAGAGACTGTTGGCTCACAAATATAGAAAGCTTGGAGACAGTGTGGGAGGGAGGAAAGGCAGTTAATAGAGAAGGGACGCGCTAAGACCGACAGTTTGAGATGTGTCTATTTTAATGCAAGGAGCATTGAGAACAAAGCGGATGAGGTTAGAGCTTGGAACGGTAATTGGAGCTATGATGTGGTGGCCATTACCGAAACTTGGCTGGCTCAGGTACAGGAATGGTTACTTCAAATGCCGGGTTTTAGATGTTTCAGAAAGAAACTAAGGGAGGCAAAAGAGGTGGGGGCGTGGCACTGTTGATCAGAAATAATGTCACGGCTGCTGAATAGATGGACGTCATTGACGAATTGTCTACGGAGTCTCTGTGTGTGGAGGTTAGGAACAGGAAGGGGTCAATAACTTTAATGGCTGTTTTTATAGGCTGCCTAATAGTAACAGGGATACCGAGAAGCAGATAGGGAAACAGATCCTGGAATGGTGTAATAATAACAGAGTTGTTGTGATAGGAGATTTTAATTTCCCAAATATCGATTGGCATCTCCCGAGAGCAAGAGATTTAGATGGGGGTAGAGTTTGTTAGGTGTGTTCAGGAAGCTTACTTGACACAATATGTAGATAAGCCTTCAAGAGGAGAGACTGTACTTGATTCGGTATTGGGAAATGAATATGGTCAGGTGTCATATCTCTCAGTGGGAGAGCATTAATGCGATAATGATCATAATTCTATCTCCTTTACGATAGCATTGGAGAGAGCTAGGAGCAGGTAAGTTAAAAAAGCGTTTATTTGGAGTAAGAGGGATTATGAGGCTATCAGGCAGGAACCTGGGAGCTTAAATTGCGTACAGGTGCTGTCAGGGAAAGGTACGGAAGAAATGTGGCAAATGTTCAGGGGATTTTTCTGTGGAGTTCTGCATAGGCATCTCCCATTGAGACCGGGAAGTTATGATAGGGTCCAGGAAACGTGGTGTACGAAGGCTGCAGTAAATGTAGTCAAGAAGAAAAGAAAAGCATAAAAAAAGGTTCAGAAATCTTGGTAATATTAGTGATCCTGAAGATTATATGGCTGATAGGAAGGAGCTTAAGAAGGAAATAAGGAGAATCGAAAGGAGCCAGGAGAGCCTTGGCAGGCCGGATTAAGGAAAGCCCCAAGGCATTCTACAAATAGGTGAAGAGCAAGAGGATAAGACGTAAAGAACAGGACCTAACAAGTGTGACAGAGGTAAATTATGCATGGAACCTGAAGAAATAGCGGAGATACTTAATAAATTCTTTACTTCAGTAATCATTATGGGAAAGGATCTTGGTGATTGTAGTGATGACTTGCAGCGGACTGAAAAACTTGAGCATTTTGATTTTAAGGAAGAGGATGTCTAGAGCTTCTGGAAAGCATCAAGTTGGATACTCACCGGGACCGGATGAGATGTACCCCAGGCTGCCGTGGGAGGCAAGGAATAAGATTTCTGAGCCTCTGGCGATGATCTTTGCATTATCAACGGGGACAGGTGAGGTTCCGGAGGATATTGTTCCCTTATTCAATAAAGGGAGTAGAGATGGCCCAGGAATTTATAGACCAGCGAGTCTTACTAAAGTGGTTGGTGAGTTGATGGATAAGATCCAGAGAGGCATGATTTATGAACGTTTGGAGAGGTATAATATTATTAGGAATTGTCAGCATGGATTTGTCAAGAGCTGATCGTGCCTTACGAGCCTGATTGAATTTCTGGAGGACGTGACTAAATTCATTGATTAAGGAAGACCAGTAGATGTAGTGTATATGGATTTCTGCGAGGCATTTGATAAAGTGCCCCATGCAAGGTTTATTGAGAAAGTTATGAGGTATGGCATCCAAGGTGACATTGTTTTTGTGGATCTAGAACTGGCTTGTCCACAGAAGGCAGAGAGTGGTTGTAGACGGGTCATATTCTGCATGGAGTCCGGTGACCAGTGGTGTGCCTTAGGGATGTGCTAGGGGACCTTTATTCTTGGTGACTTTTAAAAAGGACCTGGATGAGGAAGTGGAGGGAAGGGTTAGTAAGTTTGCTGATGACACAAAGGTTGGGGGTGTTGTGGATAGTGTAGAGAGCTGTCAGTGATTGCAGGGGACATTGTTGGGATACAAAACTGGGCTGAGAACTGGAAGATGGAGTTCAACTCAGATAAGTGTGAAGTGGTTCATTTTGGTAGGGCAAATATAATGGTACAATATAGTATTAACGATCAGACTCCTGACAGTGTGAAGGCTCAGAGGGATCTTAGTGTCCTATAGGATGCACAAATCAGATGCGCAGGTTGACTCTGTGGATAAGAAGGCATACGATGTATTAGCCTTCATCAATCGTGGAATTGAATTTAGGAGCCGAGAGGTAATGTTACAGCTATATAGGAATCTGATCAGACCCGGCTTGCGGTACTGTACTCAGTTCTGGTCGCCTCACTACGGAAAGGATGTGGAGACCGTAGAAAGGTTGCAGAGGAAATTTACAAGGATATTGCCTGGATTGGGGAGCCTGCCTTATGAAAACAGGTTGAGCGAACTCGGCATTTTCTCCTTGAGCGACGGAGGATGAGAGGTAACCTGATAGAGGTGTATAAGATGATGACAGGCATTGATCGTAAGGATAGTCAGAGGGTTTTTCCCAGGGCTGAAATGGCTGCCACGAGAGGGCAGAGGTTTTAGGTGCAGAGGTTTTAGGTGCAGAGGGGATGCATTAGGTTTTTACGCGGAGAGTGGTGAGTGGAGGAATGGGCTGCCGGCAACAGCAGGGACTTTTAAGGGACTTTTGAATAGGTACATAGAACCTAGAAAAATGGAGGGCTATGGGTACCCCTATTAATTTCAAAGGTAGGGACATGTTCGGCACAACTCTGTGTGCCGAAGGGCCTGTACTGTGCTGTAGGTTTTCTATGTTTCTGTTATTCCTCTTTCACCTCTTGAATAATCGAAAAGCATTGGTTATTTGCCAGTCCTCCGGTAGCACATGTACGTGAGAGAAGTTGTTCCATACTCTGCCTTAACGATTAATTCGTTTCTTCGGTTGAATCTTAACTTCTTACGGAAGTCAATCTGCTGAAAGTGAAATCGATCTGACTGGAGGACCCTCTCATTATTTCAGCCATTATTATACATTATATATGTATGTATGTGTGTATGTGTGTATGCATTTATTAACTAATTCATTTACTTGTTATTTATCTATTGAGAGCACGGTTTACGCCTTTTCGGGTCTTTGAGCCGCGCTGACCACCAATTCCCCGAACTAACCCTATTGCAATGTCAGTACAATTGAGAGTAACGAATTAACCAAACAACCAAATATACCATATTCGAGGACATGAAATGCGTCAGCAGAAGCGAACTGCAATGGCCATGCTGTTCACATGCCTGGAATGGAACCCTCATACCTCGCTACTCCTGAGCACTGGAGCACCGACATGTTCGCAGGAAAATTATAGGAACTGTGGTATGTGGTGGGGGAGGGCTGTGCTAGGTGGGGGGGGGGGGGGGGGGGAGGTGATTTTTACTACATCGGAAGCCGCTTCTAAAGTGCCGGTAATCGACTGGCCCGTTTCAAGAATGCAATACTTTTTTCATCGTTTGCCTTGTGTGTCACCGTATCGGTGTCCGGTTTCAGGTATTTCAAGGGTATGTGAACGGCACATGCAGAAGGCTGGGCCTCTTTTTCTTTTGGCTCTAGGGTGATCTCTCCAAGCTGAGATCGCGAGTAGTGCTGAAGAACCATTGGGACAGAGTGTCCACACGCACTCTTAGCAAAGCATCTGTTTGCCGAATGTTTGGATTTGGTCCTGTGGAACTCGGGGACTTCGATAATTGGTGGAATATTTCACTGTTTGTACAAAAATGTCTTCTGTCTCACTCGCCAAACCACTGAGCTTGCTTCCACATTACACACCGTTAATTCTATAACGATTATATACAGAAAATCTGAAAACATAAACACACAATCCTTGCAAACACACATGAAACAGACAATTTGTGATTGAGCGGCTGGAATATTTTCTTAATCGGATTTGGTTTTCACTTCCGTACCATCTGTCTACTGTTTGTTTACTGTTTGTAAAACTGATACAATCCTGCTGTGATTCTCACAGCTGCGTAATCTCTTACTTCAGCCGCCGAGATCATTAAAATTATGATAATGATTTAATATTCTGCAGTGAGAATCGCAGTGAAAAGTCTGCCACCTACTCTACCGAATCATGGAATCCATCACTCTCACTAAAACAGATTACCCTGGAAACAGCCTTCTTCGTTACAAATAGGAAGGAATGGTCTCAATCATAAACGATTGGGGATTTTATTTTATTTACTGAACCTCCCATTTAGTGTGAACACACACATAACCCCATTCTTCAGCTCCTCCCTGAATTTCCTCTGTGTTAGGCCATAGATACACGTGTTGGTGCAGGTACTGAGGAACTCCAACATATACCCAAACTGCTGTAGGATGTAGACCGCTGAGCTGTAATATCTGTCTGTGTAGGAATAATTTACAGCCTGCCATTTCAATGTGTGTATGGCATTGGGTGTCCACAGTAAAATGTTTCGAACAGTTAATGTATTAAGCAGAATTAAGCAGATGGGTAGGACCGGAGGCACAATACCGTCAAGTACCTGGTAGGCTCTCCAGAAAGGTGGCGTAAAATATTCAGCAGCGGCGACGCATCGCCATTGGTCCACGGCAAAGTAGAATGGAATAGCCCTCGCACAGCTTCCTGCACTCACTGCCGGCACCAGCACAGTCGCTGTTCTTTCGGTGCAATATCGCTGCCACAGGCTTTGCCAGCAGATGGCGACATAGCGATCGATTGTGAAAACAGTCCATAATTGCGAGCCGTCGAACAAGAATCAGAGAACAGTTCGGAGTTGTGAACAGGAAATTAACGAACCAACAGATAAAATTAATTTGAAGCATTATGACAGCGATGATAACGGCGATGAAATCTGCTGTCGTCATGGCCACAAGGTAGCGAGTTATACATTTAGAGAGACCACAGTTTCTGCGGAACAGGATCACCATCGCCCGTAAATTAACTGAAATAAGTGATAAAAATCTGGGATAACTTTCCAACGAACGCAGATTGGTCAGCGTGAATTGACACGAATATTATAAATAATCGTCCGGTTGGCGGCATGTCTGGAGTTGACTGCAGTTTTTCCGAATCGCCCTGCATTCAGCGCAGATTCTAACGTTTAATGCGTTTGAAGAATTACAAGTAACGTAAATTGCAATGGGAGTATTTTTGTTATATATTTCAGGTTATCTGAGATTGCTATGTTGCTTTAAATTGACTGACCTCAGTTGAGTCTCATTTGCAATAAATGTATTTAACTATTTTTTTCTAGAAAACATCATGGAGGTGTAATATCAGATGAGAGGGAAGTTGAGGAAACAGACATGTCAGCCGACCTTCATGGATATTCGGGGAAATCGAGTCACATAACCATTGTTAAAGCGAGATGTTGCTCTTCAATCACTATGTCTTGAAGAATGACAATAGAGAAAGGGGGATCGCGCGGGATGCGAGAAGCAGAAAGCGCAGGAAAAAAAATCAGAAGATCAGGGAAACATTTATGGGATGGATATGTCAATGATATGTCCATCAGTTAGAAATTATAAGTAATACCCAATCAGAAAGGTCGCTAAACTCAATAATCATTCAGATGACAAAAATGGAAAATAGAAAACAAAGCACAAAGAACGAGTGACGAAGGTATTGAGACAATTTTTATGCGATGGGCACGGAAGTATTAATCTCAACCTGGGATGCACAGTCCGAGGTGAGGAATCCAGTGGTGGCAGACACTGATTAGAGCACTAACTTCCCAGCGCTTTACTTCATCCCACCCGCTCCCGGTTTCGCCTATCACCTTGAGTTCCTCTCTTCAACCCTCCATCCTCCACTACACCTTATCTTTTTGTCCCCAGTCCTGCCGAAGGAACTCGGCATTTTGTGTCTGTTGTTTTAATTTCCGGAATCTGCAGGATGTTTTTCTTTTTTGATTCTGAAGCAGACAACGTTTGTTAGGATAATTAAGAGACAAATGGATGCAGCATTTCAGCTAAGGGACAATGTCTGGTGGTTAACCCACATTTGGAAATATACTTAATCTCTGTCGTTACATCAGAATAAAATTCAATAATCCACATTTCCTCTATGAAGTTCATAATTTCTCATACATATCAGTGATAACTGAAAGGTAATGTTAATTTTTGATGAAAATTTGCATAAACACTTGATGTAAAATAAAGAATTCAAACGAAAATGGTGCATTAATGATTAGATCTGAGAGAGTTGGACGGTCCCTTCAAACGAAAATCTGACCCAAATGCCTGATCTCCATCTGTAGGCAATTCTCAGAAGAAACAGGGATGATTAAATCCATTGCCCCTTCCTCCAAGTGTAAATATGAATGGCAATGCCGGTTTCCTCGGGCCAACACTATATCCCAATACATGATGGCGGTTCTAATAATTGGATGACCTTCACAATTTCTTCAACAAATACTGAAAACAAACCATGTCTAGTAACGTGTTTGATATATCCAGTCTTTTTATAGGTTTCTTGTTATAATATCCTCATGTTCAGGTTGCTGCTGCCAGCCGACCCACACCAGCACTGCACAGTTAAGCAGACGTATATTTTTTGAGTGTTCAATTGAAATCATAAGCTTTCGATGTTCCTTCCTCTAACATCAGGTCACCATGAGATTAATGTTTATACCCATACAACATTCCATAACTACCTTTCCAAGAGTTCCGTTTCTAAACCAACAATATACATCCACCAGCATTTAGTTCGGTTGCTAGAATTTCCTATTAAAACCATATGAGGCTCCTGAGTGTTAAAGACCTGGTGAAATTAATAAATAATATTAAAAATTAAGATCAATGAACTTTAGCCAAGGTCCAACCATCAGGAGCACTTTAACTCCAGCATCGTCCATTTAGTGTGAACAGATTTTTCACTCCATTTCTGAGCTCCTCTCTAAATTTCCTCTGTGTAAGTGTGTAGATGCACGTGTTGGTGCAGGTACTAAGGAACTGCATCAGGAATCTAACTTGCTTAAGATATATACAGGGGTATTCAATTATTTGTCTTTGTACGAATAATTCTGCACTTGCCAGTTCATGGAGTGCACGACATATGGAAACCACAGTATGATGAAATTAGCTAACAGAGCAAACAACAGAATCATGGACTTCCTTCGGTTCTTCAATTCTGGATCATTCTGATCCGCGCCGTTGTTCCGGAGACCTCGACGGACTCTATTTGCCAAAACAATGTGCCTGACTGTTAAAACGTTAAACAATAGAATTAAACAAATTGGTAATAACGGTGTGAAAATGTTGTCAATTTGCTCGTAGCCTTTCCACGCTGGTGACGTTAAATATTCTGACGTGAAGAGGCAGCGCCATGGAACGTTGTTTATTATGACCGCTGGCTCCACTATAAAGTAAAACAGGATGCACCTTGCACAGCTCACTACAACAACGGTCGCTATAAGAGCAGTTGCGGTTCTCTCCGTGCAGTATCTTTCACGTAGCTTTTGACAACATATTGCAACAAAACGATCGAAAGTGAAACCGACTGTCAGCCAAACGGAACAGTCCATGGTGGCAATAATGAGGAGAAGTATCAGAGCGCAGATCGGCGTAATGAACAGGAAATCAGCGTAGCTATAAATTATGTTAGACTGTTCCATGATAGCTGTAACGATAACTACCAGGAGATCCGCGGTTGCCATTCCTACCAAGTAACGTGTGATGCATTTCGAGAGTCTACACTTTCCTCGAGAAAGGATCACAATCGCCATTATATTTACTGTAAGTAAAAGAAGAAAATGTCATCTGTGTGTGGAAGGTGCTCATTATTTGCTCCATATTACTCGGTAAATTAATTAATGTTTTCCAGTTGGAAAAATATGGCTGAATCCCGAGCAATCTGTAAACACCAACCAGGCCTGGCAGAACATGTGTTAGGCATAACAGCGACAGTTGAACAGTTGAGCGGGCGCAGAGAGAACACAATGCTAGTAACTCACCAAGAATACCAACAGCCGGAAGTACGGGATAGTAAACGCTCACTATGCAGTAAATAGCCGGATATCCCATTTTCAACGTCAAGTAGCGACGAGTCAATCGTCCAAAAATCTGTACCGTTGAGTCGTTCAATGAATTTATATGCAGCAAATGATAGTTCGCTGAGCTAATTAGTGTCACAACGATGTCAACATCATCAGCTACAGATCAGTGAACAAATACTCCGGTCTATGTTTGCACATTGTGTCACAATGTAATGTTTGTCGATCCTCCGGAGATATTACACGCATTGATTGCAATATTATTCGTTCAACACTTCAAAGGAGCTGCTGCAAAATACATTACTCTGTTAAGATTTTCGTTTATTATTCCAAATATTGTACCCAAAATTTGAACAGCCCGTCACCATACACAGAGTAGGAATAGAATCGACAATGTTTAGACACACAGACGTGTAATGACAAAGCCATTTTACTCCTTACTTCAGGATCTCTGATCACATTTCCACAGTCTGCTGATGATCTGAGCGGATTAATCTCTTAGAAATGCCAGTAGAGATGAAGGAGAAAACGACTCCAACCCACACTGACACGTAAGGAAGCAAAGCTTCCTCTACCCAGTTTCTTGTTGGCATGGAAACACGAATTAGAGAACATTAGAGTACACGAATGATGGGTCTTATAACAAGTCCTTCGTGGTGTTCGGACATAGCAGTTTGTTATTCTCTTGATCTCCAAACCTGGCACATCTAATGATTAAGTACCATCCGTTCTACTTATCGATGGAGTTTGGGTTTCTAAAAGCAGGTCAGTACTCGACCTCAAGGGAAAGAACTTGTAGACAGACTAAGGGATGGCTTTTTAGAACAGTTTGTTGTTGAGCCCACAAGGCTGTGCTGAATCAGGTGTTGTCTTTCAGGTGTTGTGATAATCCGGAGATGATAAGAGACCTTAAGGTTAAGGAACCCTCGGAGAACAGTGATCACATTATGATCACGTTCACATTGAAATCTAAGAGGGAAAATAACATCCAATGTATCGGTATTTTTGTGGAATAAAGGAAATTACAATGACATTGGAGGGGAACTGGCCAAAAGTTGACTGAAAAGGGACTTTTGCAGGAAGGACGACAGAATAGCTATGGCTGCAGTTTCTACGGAAAATTAAGGAAGTGCAAGACAGGTAAATTCAAAATCAGAAGAAATATTGAAAGAGAAGTAGGAAAGAAGGACACGACCGTGGCTGACAAGTGAAGTCAAAACCAAAGTAAAAGCAAAAGAGAGGGGATACAAGATAGAGGATTAGGGAGCTTTTTAAAAACTTACAGAATGAAATTAAGAAGGTCATTCGGAAGGAAAACATGAATTACGAGAGGAAGCTGGCGACTAATATCAAAGAAGATACTACAAGCTTTTTTAAGCACATAAAGGATAAAAGAGAGTCGAGGGTAGATATAAGACAAATACTAAATGACGCTGCAGATATTGTACTGGGAGATGCAGAGATGCCAAAGGAATTCAATGCGTATTTTGCATCAGGCTTCACAGTGAAAGGTATCTGCAGTATACCGGACATTCAAGAGTGTCAGGGAAGTGAAGTTTGTGCAAATTACGATTGAGAAGGTACTCAGGAAGCCTAATGGCCTGAGGGTGTATACATCTCCTGGACCTTATGGACTGCACCCTCGGGATTTGAAGGAAGTAACTGGAGAGATTACGGAGGCATGAATGATGATCTTTCAAGAATTGATAGATTCTAGCATTGTACCGGATGACTGGAAAATTGCAAATGTTATTCCGCTATTTAAGAAGAGTGGGAGGCAGCAGAAAGGAAGCTATAGATCTGATAGCCTGACATCAGTGATTGGAAAGTGTTTTGGAATCGATTGTTAGGGATGAGATGACGGAGAACTTCGAGTCACATGACAAGCCAAGCCAAAGCCGGAATGGTTTCCTGAAAGGAAAATCCTGCCTGAAAACCTACTGCAGTTCTTGGAGGAAATTACAAGTAGGGTAGACGAAGGAGATGCATTAGACCTGGTATACTTGGATTTACAGAAGGCCTTTCATAAGGTGCCGCACATGAGGCTATTTTGTACGATAAGAGCTCGTGGAATTACAAGGAAGTTACTAGCTTGAGTGGAACATTGGCTGGTCGGCAGAAAACAGAGAGTGGGAATAAAGGAATCCTATTGTGGCTCACCACCGGTTACCAGTGGAGATCTACAGGGTTCGTTGTAGGGACCGCTGCTCTGTACGATTTATGACAATGATTTGGACTACGGGATTAATGGATTTGTGGCTAACTTTGCCGATGATACAAAGTGTGGCAGGGGGTAGTGTTGAGGAACCGTAGAGCTTGCAGGGAGACTTAGATCTTTTATTGGAATGGGCAAGGAAGTGGCAAATGAAATATTATGTTGGGAAGTGTATGGCCGTGCACTTTTGTGGAATAAATAAACGGCAGACTATTATTTAGGTGGGGTAGACTTCAAAATGCAGAAGTGCGAAAGAACTTGGGAATCGTAATGCAAAATACCCTGAAGGTTAATCTCCAGGATGAGTGGTTTTCCTAAGAAGGCGAATACAATATTGGCATTCATTTCCAGAAGTATATAATCTATTTGCAGGGATGTGATGTTGGGGCTCTGTACGGCACACGGAAGAGCACACGGAGTATTGTGTGCAGTTTTGAGTTCATTACTTTCGAATGGACATTCTGGCATTGGAGAGGGCTCAGAGAAGATGCACAGAAATGATTCCGGGGGTAAGGGTTATTGCATGAGGAAAGTCTGGTAGCTCTTAGGCTGTATTCCCTGGAGTTCAGGAGAATGAGGGGGAATCTCATAGAAACATTCCAAATGTTAAAATGCCTGACTAGATTAGATATGGCAAAGTTATTTCCCATGGTAGGGGATTCTAGCACAAGAGGGCACGACTTCAGGATTGATGAAAGTACATTTAGAACTGAGATTCGGAGAAATTACTTTAGCCTGAGGGTGTTAAATCTATGGAGTTTGTTGCCACGAATGGCTGTGGATGCATAGTCATTCTGTGTATTAAAGGTGGAGATAGATAGGTTCTTGATTAGCTAGGGCATCAAAGGGTATGGGTTGAAAGCAGGGGAGTGGGGTTGACTGGACGAATTAGATTACACCATGATTGAATGACGGAGCAGACACGATAGGCCCAATGAACTACTTGTGCTCCTATATCTTATGGTCCTTATGATCAATATAGCCTCAGCCTTAAAAAATTAACTGATGACACTGCCTCAGCCTGGGAGGGAACAAAAAATGGCAGATTAAATGCTTAACTGCTGAGCTAAACAAGATGGCCTTAGATTTTACTTTAGCTTAATAAGGAGGAATATATGTCGTTATTGTGGGAAGCATGTTGTATCTATTTCCCGATGAATGTGAAAATACAACCTAATCAGCTGACCATATCCAGAGAAGTGTAAAACAGAAACATAGGGTCAGAGAGGAATTCCACAACTATAACAACACTGGGGGCTGGGGGTCATTTGGGAACATATTTGGTGGAATGAGTCCCCCTTTTACAGACACCGATCTATGGAGCTGATCTTATGATCAAAAAGGGGGACGTGGAAGAAAATTTTGAATATGGCGTTAAAATTTTGAATTGTTAACACCCAGCACCTTCTTTTAATTAGCAATATGTCTAGTGTTTGTCTTAGTGATTAAGAGAGCTGCAGAGATGAGATGAAGTTGGTAAAAGTCATAACTGTTGTTAGAACCCTCTAGGATGTCAAGTTTCTGACAATCAAAAAGTATTCTAGTGTGTCTTTCAACTGTCAGTTGCTAACATATAAACAAGTTATATCGCCCTTCCATAACTATCTGGATCTAAGGATTCGATGAACCCTCCTGGATGTATTAAACGCTTTCACTGGGTTGGGAAAATAACATCGTGCGCGTCTGCAGAGAGAAATCAATCTATGCAAAAAAACAGATGTACAGTGGCATGCAAAAGTTTGGGCACCCCGGTCAAAATTTCTGTGATTGTGAATAGGTAAGCGAGTAAAAGATGACTTGATTTCCAAAAGGCAGAAAGTTAACGGTGACAAATGTCTTTAATATTTTAAGCAAGATTAAGCTTACTTCCATATTTTACAGTTTCATGTTAAAAATATCATGGACCACGCACACATCAAATGAGGTAGTTCTTAGAAGAGCAGAAGCAGTTAGATCACTCATTTCAACAATAAGAGAAATACAACACAGATTCCTACAACAGATCATGCGGAAAGATGAACTAGAAAAACTCATACTCTCAGGAAAGATCGAGGGGAGCAGACCTAGAGGAATACCTCGTCTTAGGTACAACAAATGGAAATAGAAGTCATCCAAAGAAAGAGGGATAGATCTATTTGGCAAACCATAGTCACCAACATCCACATCGGATATGGTACCTAGAAAGACGCACAGTTTCAAAACAACAAAAAAGGAACAGGACACCCTGCATAGTGAGTACTTAGTAACACCACCTTTGTCAAATATCACAGTTTTTAAACGCTTTCTTTAGCCAGCTAAGAGACTTACAATTCTTGTTTGGGGACTTTCGCCCATTCTTCCTTGCAAAAGGTTTCTAGTTCTGTGAGATTCTTGGTCCGGCTTGCATCCACTGCTCTTTTCAGGTCTATCCACAGATTTTCGATGACGTTTAATTCGGGAACTGTGAGGGTCATGGTAACACCTTCAGCTTCTGCCTCCTGAGGTAGTCCATTGTTGAATTTGAGGTGTGTTTAGGATATTATCGTGTTATAGAAGCAATCCTCTTTTCATCTTCAGGTTTGGTTTTTCATTCTTCCCTCTTCCAGTGAAATCTTCCCACTGCTACTAGCTGCAGCACAAGCCCAAAGATCGATTCACTCCCGTGCTTAACATGAAAAGAGGTGTTCTTTTAATGAAATTCTGCACCCCTTTTTCTCCAAACATTCCTTTGCTCATTGCAGCTAAAAAAATCTATTGTAACTTCATCAGTCCACAGGACTTGTTTCCAAAATGCAACAAGCTTATTAAGATGTTCCTTTGCAAAAGCTGAATTTTGTGTTCAGGACGCCGGAAAGGTTTTCTTCAAATGACTCTTCCATGAAGGTGATATTTGTGCAGGTGTCGCTGCACAGTAAAACAGTGCACCCCCACTCCAGAGTCTGCTAAACCTTGCAGTCAAACGGGGTTTTGATTTGGCTTTCTAGCAATCCTAAAAGTAGTTCTCAATGATTTCAACTAGGAAACTGACCGAGGCAAGGTGGAACTCACATTTCACCGCCTTCACAAATAATTGATTTTCTCAATGTCTCTGGAGGACTTCACGGACATGGTGAACGTGTTCTTGGTGTGCTAGAAAATATCAGGATAGCATCGAGGTAAACGAATACGAACCGATTTATAAAGTCCCTCAGTACGTCAGTAATGAGGGCTTGAAAAACGGCGGGATCATTGGTGAGGCCAAACGGCCTGACCAAATATTCAAAGCGGCCGTTTTTCACTCCTCCCCCTCCCTCATCCTGACTAGATGGTAGGGGTTCCGAAGGTCCAGCTTTGGGAGGATGGTGCCTCCATGCAGTGGTTCAAATACCGAACTAATGAGGGGTAAAGTGTACTTGTTCTTAACTGTTATACTGTTTAAACCTCTGTAATCAATACAAGGACGAAGCGACCCGTCCTCCCCACCCCCACAAAGAATAACCCGGCACCTATCGGGGAAGATTAAGGTCTGATAATGCCCGCCGCGAGGGATTCGCTGATGTACGTGTCCATCACCTCTCTCTCCGGTTAAAAGGCGACTGGTGGGTAGCGAGGCCCCGGGGAGAAGGTCGATGGCACAATCATATGGGCGGTGCGGAGGCAGGGAAAGAGCGCGTTGTTTACTAAATACTGGTCCCAGGTCATGGTATTCGGTGAGGACTCGGGACAAATCGAGGGGATCCGGGACAGGCGGGTTGCGCTAGCTTCCCTGGGAGATGGGGCTGATCGCAGACAGTTGGCGTGGGAGGACTGGCTCCATTTAACTATCCTCCCAGTACCTCTTCCAATGGATTCTGGATAGGATTAAGGTCAGGGAAGGCGTACAGTGGGTCACCCGAGCCAGCAGTTTTCCGTCCAGGTCCCTGCCCTCCAGGGGTGTAGTCAGCGGCTCGCGAGGTATTACACCCTGGGAAGCTATGTACAGCAGATAGCCCTCGGCACTGGAATCGACCAGAGCGGACAGGGACAGAGACTGTCGTTGGTAATTCATGGTAGCCGGGATCTGCATCCGAGTCTGGGGGGCTGAAGGGTGTGTCGTCGGACTCACCGGAACAGTAGGAGCGAGGAACGGAAGGAGGAAGAGTTTAGGGATTGTGGAGAAGGTAAGGTGGACCGTGTGATGGCCCGAGGAACGGAAGGAGGAAGAGTTTAGAGATTGTGGAGTAAGGTAAGGTGGACCGTGGGATGGCCCGAGGAACGGAAGGAGGAAGAGTTTAGGGATTGTGGAGTAAGGTAAGGTGGACCGTGGGATGGCCCGAGGAACGGAAGTGGGAGAGAGGTTAGGGCTGGTTGAAGAAGGTAAGGTGGACCGTGGGATGGCCCGAGGAACGGGGTAACCGGTCTTCTCTCTCAGACGATCTCGGAGTCGGTTGTCCAGCCTGGTAGCTAGGGAGATCACTGAATCCAGGCTGTTAGTGTCATCACTAGCCGCCAACTTGTCCTTTACCTTATCATAGAGGCCTTGCCGGAATAGCTCCTGGAGTGCCTCATCATTCCAGCCCGAGTCGACCGCTAGCGTCCGGAACTCCACGGAGTATTCGGCAACACTGCGTGAGACTAGAAGAGGTGTGAGTAGACGCTTAGCGGCATCTTCACCGCGGATGGGATGGTCAAAAATTTTACCTATTTCTGAGATGAATGTGGTGTCACGTACCCCGTGACCGGGTTATCAAACCAGCAGATATGGAATGATTCGTTGGAGTCTGATGGTACTGTAAATAAAAGTGTTTATTAGTAAACTAAGTTATACAGTACAATAAAATACAAATATACATATAAAACAGGTTAGCAATGATAAATACAGAGGTGTGGAAATATAAATCAAAACCAAGCTCCATCGAAGTCTAGGGGTAAATGAATAGTCTTAAGATAATGCAGAGTTTATTTCAGCGTCCCGTGGCGTGCCTGCCTGTGTCTAAGCAGACTCGCTTTTTTCTCCCCTGCCGGGATACGGGCCATCCATCACATGTCCATCATCTGGCATCGCTTTGCTGTCTCAGCAGGAATGCTCCGAAGCAGGCAAAGAAAGTGTCCTTGGAGCAAATGAGAATAATCAGCTATGGAGCCATAACTTTAAATCTTTCTCTCTCACTCTCTCACATCTGCGCTGGGAGCCCTCCCCCACCCCACGTCATTCTTCTCTCTCTCGCTCATTAGCAGAACAAACAGTGTCCAGTATCATTCCACCGCCATTTTAAAGTGGTTTTCCACAGAAAATATGAACCCTAGGGGTACCTAACAGTGGGGAAGGAAGAGCTTGTCCCGAATCGCGGTGGCCCATGCTCAGGCATTTCCTCGCAACAACCCCATAATGTAAGTTATTTTTTACCTGTCCGTGGAGTACGTGGATGGCTGCCGCCCGAACCGCAAGGAGCATTGCAGTAGAAACTAACCCGGCAGGGGGATTTAAGGGACTTAAGGATTGAAGGGATCAGAACAGAGATGCCAATATTTTTATTATAGTCAGAGGGTGGTGAATCTGTGGAATTTGTTGCCACGGCCGGCAGTGGAGGCCAAATCATTGGGTGTATTTAAGGCAGAGATTGATACGTACCTGATTAGCCAGGATATCAAGGGTTATGGTGAGAAGGCGGGGAATATGATTAAAGGGGAGATTAAATGAATTCATAATAAAATTGCGGAGTGACTTGATGGGCCGAATGGCCGATTTATTCTCTTTTGTCTTATGGTCTTATGAAAAAGCCCGGCACTTCCACGGATATCCTTCGTAGGGTTCTGGTTCAGGTACGTGCGGCCCACTTAGCGGACGTGTTGTTGACGCATCGGGCGTCGCCAGTACAGGCTGTCCAGGCTGGTCAGACAGAGTTCCCGGAGTCAACGGGGTCAGATGGGCGGATACTCGGCCGACCTGTTCACTGACCTTTCTTACGTCCACTGACAGGGAAAGGAGGTTCTCCATGACATCCCGGCGCAGCTGCTCGTGCAAGCCCAGTAGTAAGCCCTAGCTGGCGAGGGCTTGTTGTTGGGGATTCGTGTCCGCTGAGTTCATTATGGCCAGGTCGTTCTGTTACACCAGCCTGGCGGTGGACGAACCCAAGTGCAGAACACGGGTGTGGAGGCAGGGTCGGGAGGCGTTATTAACGTAGCGAGCGTGGAGTTGGTATCCAGGAGCGATGCTTGACCTGGAACTGGTGGTCCTAAGAACCTTGAAACGAGGTACTCCCACCGGAGTCGACCAACGAACGGCAGCTCCTAGTTGTGGTCACAGGTCTTTATACTGCATTTGCTGATGGAAAGCAGGTGTTTGTAGTTAGTGGAACCTGGGAATGATCGGAACCAAACGAGGTGCTTGAGGCCCAGTAGCCAGGTGGGCGATTGCCAAAAGGGACCATGACAGGGATATAGGTAGCATCAGGTAATTTCTAAAGTAAGTGCATGTTCGGCACATAATTGTGGGCCGAAGGGCCTGTATTGTGCTGTGGGTTTTTTATGTTTCTAAATTTCTTGAGTATGCCCGGCAGAAGGAATCTCAGGTTTCTATGTATTTTGTGAAATAATTAATCAGGTTGCTGTCAGGAGTAGCGGTATTGAGGGGCCGAGTGGCCTACGCCCATTAGTATCTTCACAAGGAAATCTCTGACATTTGGTTTAACGTAAACCAATCTAAAGACTGTGTGTGAAGGCACATGCCAATTTTTCGTTGGTTGAACAGAAAATTAATATTGCTCTAATTAAGCTTATTATATCCAAGGTGGTAACAAGTCAGCATATGGGAAGAGAAGTCTGACTGAGAGGTGGCACAAGCACAACTCACTCAGCGTCAGCAAGAGCAAGGATCTCATTAATGACTTCAGGAGGGAGGAATCAGAGGTCCATGAGTCAATGCTCCTCGGGGAATCAGAAATGGAAAGGGTCAGCAACGTCAAAATTCCTCGGCATTATTGTTTGGAAGACATATCCTGAGCCCAGCATGTAAATGCAGTTACCTGTCAAGCATGCCACCGCCTCTACTTCTTTAGGAGTTTGCGATAATTTGGCATGTCATCTGAAACGTTGACAAACTTCTGTAGATGTGTAGTGGAGAGCGCTTAGGCTGCCTAATTCACAACGTGGTATGGAAGCACCGTTGCCATTGAATGAGAAGTCACATAAAAAGTAATGGATACGGCCCAATCCATTACAAATAAAGCCCTCCTCACGACTGAGCAAATGTGCATGTAACTTTGTAGCAGGAAAGCATCATCCATCATCAGAGAACCCCGCAATATAGCCCCTGCTCTCTTCTTGCTGTTGCATCAGGAGGAAGTGATGGAAGCCTCAGGACTCACACCGCCAGATTCAGGAACAGTTATTACCTTTCAAACATCACGCTCTTCAACCAAAGGCTCTATTCAGAAATCCTCTTACCACGTCGTTGAATTTTTCTTACAACCAATGTATTCAATTTCAACAACCCCTCAGAGCATATTCTGAATATTTATTGCATATTTATTTTGTTGTTATAATAATAGGTATTATTAAGTTTGCTTTCTTTTCTACATTAGTTGCAAACCCACGATGGTGTAGTTTTTTCATTATTTCCAGAAATGCATTATTGAGTATGCACGCAAGATGAAAAAAAAGGATCTCAGAATTGTATGTGGTGACAAATATGTATATTGCTAATACATTAATTTGAACTCTGAACGTGAGAGCGGCAGTGATGTGAGTTCCTGTTATGACAAGCTGGCGAGGGATTTCATTTCTTCTGGAAATATATTATTTTATTATAGATTTATTGAGTATGCCCGCAAGAAATTAAATCGCAAGGTTGTATGTAGTAACATATCACACCCACACACTGATAATACATTAATTTGGAACTCTAATCGTTGAAAGCGACAACGATGTGAGTTAACTATTATGATGAGCTGAGCTATCCGCCACCTGCAAACTGAATTAGGAAACAATTTTGAGGAAACAGTTGTTTCACAGAAATACCCAACCCTTATGTTACCTTGACAGATATATGTATATTCACAGTGGTGACAAAAGGGATGCCATCTGGTTTATTTCAGTTTGGAGAGGGGTATGGAGTTTGGAAATCAATGTCTTGCCATCGGTAGTTTAGCATGTCCGCAGTGGTCGATCACACAGCACGGAAAGAGGCTTTTGGCCGGCCATACCCGTTCGGACCATCCACTCACTGTCTACACTGGTCCCATTTATCAGCACTTGGTTCATTGCCGACTGTATTTCGAGTGTCAATGCTCATCCACATCGTAAGCGTTGTGAAGGAACCTGGGGCAGTGTGTTCCAGATTGTAACTACCCTCTGAGTGATAAATCTCTTCAGCAGATCCCTCGAAACCTCCTCGTTCGCTGCTGAAATCTCTGCCATATGATCTTTGACACACCTGCCCCAGGAACGTGACCTAGTGCATCAGTGAGGCCTTTGATAAGGTTCAGAATGGTAAGTTGCCGTGGGAATTTAGATCGCATGGGATCCAGGGAGAGCTGGCTGACTGGATACTCATTCGAGTTGATGAGAGTAAGCAGACAGTGATGTTTATTACAATCAGGCCCGTTTCCAGTGGTGCTCCTCATGATTACGCCAATTGTTGCTTGTTATCTATATTAATAACTTGGTTGTGAACGTATAGGGTGTGGGTTGTAAGCTTGCAGGAAGCAAGTTCAAACAATGATTTTTTGAAAGATAATACTTCTAAACTCTTCGCTCATTTTCTTTCTTGCTACTTAGACACCCCGCCCAGCCCCGCCTTCTACCTCCTCCCCCAGCTACAATACGCATTATCTGTCCACTCAATCTGCCCCACCCTCTCACTGAGAGTTCACCATATTTGGGGTGAACGGTAAAATATTAAAGGGAACCTGAGGTGAACTTCACTCAGAGAATGATGAGGGTGTGGATCGAGCTGTCAGCGGAAATAGTTGATTGGGGCTCGATTTCGATATTTAACAGATATTTCATGAGTACAGTATGGGAGGCTTGTGGAGAGGGATGGTGCAAGTTGATCGGACCAATCAGAAAAAAAAGTCAGCATGGACAAGAAGGGCCTAAAGGCATGTTTCTGTGCTTTCGTACTGTATGACTCTAATAATATTCTGATTTGTAATTTCCGCAGTCGGTGCTTTGCTGCTAATGACTGAACCCAGAAATTTACAGAATGGGTGAAGAGGCTGCCCAGTGACTATTCCTATGCTCAAAGTCACTGGGACGTCCCATCACTGTGCAGATATTGCCTTCTCCTTTCTCTTTCACTCAGTCGGTCACTCAGAAAGTTCATTGTTTAAGGAAATCACAGAACTCACAGAGAAGAGAACCCCGTCAGCGTATTGCCCGTACTTCCTCAGCCTGGTGATGGAGAAAGGCTCCCTGTCCCAAGGAGTGATGTGGGAATCGTTTGTGTAAATGAGGAATGGCTTGGCAAAATTGGACAAAATGCTGAAAGAAGCTCTGGAGCTTGGTTTGGTAATCCAAGACACGGATTCTAAAATCACATTGAAACATTGTCGATTTAACAATATTATAGAAGACGGATTATTATAGCAATGGTCAGGCCCTGCGCCTCACAAAGTTCACAGCTTCCTGGAGTTGCCAAGTAAACCAAACGGACATCTAAGCTATTCAATATGCATTCAAAATATCCATCAAATTTCATTCTCCTCACATTCGTATACCGATCTAAGAATCTCTGAAAAATCTGTAATGTATCTCCTTCTATCATTACCACAAGCGCTCATTCTCGGCACCCCCGAATGTTTAAGCAAACTTGCCTTTCACACAAAACCTGCCTTTCTTCTTTGAACTTACTCCCTCTCACATTAAATGCATATCCTTTGGTATTAGACATTTTAACACATAACCTTATAAATCTCTATCAAATCTCACCTCAGCCTCCATCGCACAAGAGGAAACAACCCGAGTTTGTCCAAACACACGCCATCTTATCCAGTCAATATCCTGGTAAACCCCTTTTGCGTTCTCTCCAAAGCTTCATCATCCTTCCCAGAGTGAGGCAACCTGAACGGTACGCCATGGTCCATATGCACCCTAGCTAGTTATATGACGTCCATCATAACTTCCAGACTGTTGAACTCAGTGCCTCGATTAGTACAGTCAAGCATGCCATATGCATTCTTCACTACCTAATCAATCCACATATCAAATTGAGGGACGTTTTGCACTTGAATCCCAAAATCGTTCTGCTCATTAACAACTGGTAAAAGTCTTGCAATGAAGAGTGCACTGTCCCTTTACATTCTTGACTTACCTAGGTGCAATACTTCACATTTGACTTGGTAAATTCTATCTGCCATTTCTCTGCCCGTATCTGAATATGATCAACGGGTATCCCGCTATATTCTTTGCCAGTCATCTGTGCTATCCATGCCAATTTACATTTTTAAACAGATAGGTTATATTCATCACAAACTGCAGAAGTGACAGATCTGATTCCCGCGGAACAGCTCTAATTATAGAACTCCAGCTCGAATTGGTCTCTTCAGCCACAACCATCTGTCTTCAAATGGCAAGCCAGTTCTGAATTCGAACGGCCAATTCACAACTGATCCCTTGCATCTTAAACGCCTGGATGAGCCTCTTATGTGGGACCTTGTGAAATGTGTTGAAATAGCAACCATAGCTCCTCCTTCCTCAGTAATCCTCGTCACGTTATTAAAAAAATCAATCAAGATTGTAAGACACAATTTATCCCACTGAAGGCCATGCAGGCTCTCGCTAATTAATCTGTGGTTTTCCAACTACTTATCAATCCTACCTCTCAGAATTCTCTTCAGTACCTTCCGTGCAACTGACGAGAGACTTGTTGGTCTAAAGTTTCCGGGTTCATACCTGGTTTCTTTCTGGAATAATGGAACATCATGAGCTTCTCACCAGTCCTCCAGGACCTCACCTGTGGCTATGGAGTTCACAAAAATATTGGTCAAGGCCCCAGAAATCTCTTCACTTCCCTGTCAATTACCAGGGGTATACCCTATCAGACACCATGGAGTTACCAAACTGTTGCTACTTAAGATAACCGGCACTATCACCTCCTATACTTCAAATTACCTGATTCTAATTAACTCTCCCTACTTTTTGCATAATGCTCTCACAATGCAACCTGCTCCACTTTAATACTCTTTCACAAGTCCCATGCTTATCCTTATGTGTTGCTATCGTTAAACTTAAGGAATTGTACTGTTTAGTCTGAAAGATCAATCAGCTGGCCAGGTTCATTGCCCAACGCCAGATCCAGTATAGCTTTCCTTCATGTTGGACCATTTAATTTGAGACCCACCTGGATGTCCCATCTAAAACACTGGCACGAACAAGGTCCCAGCTTATATTCCTTTGTTGCTATGGTATAGGTGATCATGTTATTTCCATGACGATGACTGTTCGGTAATTGTACTGACGTTCTGAAGGACACAAGCATAGTAAACCTTATCAAATATCTTACTAAATATGGCAATAAACACTATATCAAACTCTCTATTTTTGCCATATGCTTTGTCACATCACATAATTTAACCAGACTCGGGAAACATGACTTCCCATGCTGACTGTCCCTAATCAGGATATGCTTCACCAAATTCATGTAAATCCTGCCTCTAAGAATCCTCTCCTATAATTTTCCACCACTGAAGTAAGACACACTGGACTACAATATTCAGATTTATCCCCACTCCCTTTCTTCAATAAAATAATAATATTTGTAATGTTTCTATACTTTGACACTCATTCAGTGGCCAGTGATAATGCAACGATTATCACCAAGAGAGCTGCAGTCTCTTCCTTCGCTACCCGCAGTAACCTGGGATGTGTCCCAACAACACAGGAGAACTAATCTACCCTAATGTGCTATTTTTCAAAATTTCGAGCACATTCTCTCTCTTAAACTCGACATGTCCCAGCACATAAGGCCTTTTAATGCTCTTTAAAAAAGCATGATTCTTTTCACTGTTAACACTGAAGTAACGTCTTCATTAAGGACCTGCCCCAACTCACCGATTCCAGGCGCATGTTTCATTTTCTATCCGTGACCTATCCTACCCTCACTCTGCTCATCCTCATCCTTATCCTTGCCATATGCATATAGATTGTCTTGGGGTTTTGCTTAATTCTCCCTTGCTAAGTCCTTAGAGATATCTTTTATTATCCTGGCTTCCGAAAAATCAAATCAGTTCCTTTCTTCCTCTTGACGAGACTTTCCACATCTCTTGTCAAACATGGTTGTTTCACCCTACCGTCCTTTTCCTGCGTCAATGGGACAAACCTATCCGGAACTCCATGCAAGAGCTGCCTCCGCATTTCCGTTTGTGTATTTCCCAGAGCACAACCGTTCCTGCTTTATGGTCCGTTTCCAGCCCGAAAGAATATGATTCTCCTCTCCACAGCGACTTACTTTAGGAACTGGAACAGAGCTGTGGGGAGATAGTGGGACCGTATGATTCGAGGACTAACATGAGCTGTGGGGAGTTAGTGGGACAGCGTGATTAGTTTGGAGTCTAAGAATACAGGTATGGAGAGAGGGGGCAATGGGATTAGTTTGGGGACTGTCGTGGGCCTGTGGAAAGAGAACAGGGCTATGGCGCTAGTTTGGAGATTGACATCAGTCTCTGGGGCAAACGTGGTGCAGTGGGATTACTTTGGAGTTGACACTTGCCTGTGCTATTAGTGCGAGGACAGACACGGGACAGCGGGATTAATACATGTTCCCTGTTTAAGATTAGAGGCCACTGGATCAGAGTGAATCACAATAAAATATTAATATTATTATATATTACACGTCTGCTATTTGTGTTATTTCATAAATAGTTATTTTTAGACTACACAACGAACACCCTGCTTTCCACCGAGGAGCTCCCCCTCACGGCAAAAGGCCGCATTACCGCGCTCTCACTCCACACTTCCTTTGACATCAGGACCACAGAATTCCCGAGCCCAGGAGCACCGCCAACCACAGGTCTCGGGAATTCGGGACTCCCATTCCCACCCCCATTTACCTTATTGCTGCTGGCTTCAAGATTCGGCTCCAAGAATCAGCCCCAAGCAGGTCAGATGAATCTCCAACCTTCCATCACATCCATTCGGGCCCCTTTGGCCTCAGGACCCTGTCAATCGGACTGCCTCGAACATGGATATCAGCTCCACCCTCTCGCTGGGGAAGTGAGGTTTCCAAACCGCCCGAAAAAGCTTCACAACCTCCCGGGAAATTGAGGACAAGATAAATGCCCAGAACTCGCGGCCTACGCCTCAAAGGCCCAAAAGGGGTGAGAAGCCTCTCTGTACATTGTCCTGTAACGTTCCCCCTCCTCCCGATTCCTCAGATCCCTTGGCTCTTGTGACAGACAATCGCGGTAGCTCTGAAAAGCCACGCAGGCGGATGGTGGGTTTTGGCCCGGGAAAGGCTAAGAGCGGCACGTCTCCCTATTGAAGGGAGGTAGATGGAAGCCAAACTGGGTGGGGTTGGGGTGCTCGATATGACCGCGACCAGGGCCAGATCCGCGCTAAGGTAGGTTATGCTTCCTCCCGGACTCTCCCCGATCTCCTTTCCTGCCTTGCTTCAGGGTTCACTGAGCACCGGCTGCGTCTCCAGACTGGACAGGATACTGGCTTTGTCTTCGGTTGCGTTTTGCTGGGGAATCTTTCCCTCCCGCGGACAGGCTGCGAGACCGTTACCAGTTGTGGCTTTTCCTGTTTATCCGGAATGTGAATTTAATGCTCATCTTCCTGTCGAGCAAGCTCTTTGTGGTAAAGGAGGAAATGCTGTGGCCGTTCATTTCGGATGATCACTGTATCCACCTGTCCGTTTGCAGAGCGAACATCCTCCAGCACTTTCCCACCTCCTGCTTCGCGGGACATCGCAGAGCCAGCTCACTCCCGTCGGTTCGTCCTCGTCCAGAGACGAGGTCAGGTTGCCTGTGGAATATTGCATTTAGTTTCGGTCGTCCCATTATAGGGAGGATGGCGAGGATTTTGAAAGCGGATGGAGGAGGCTTTCGGGAGGATCTTTAAGAGAAGATCTATAAGGTCTCAAGTTGCTGAAGTTACACAAACTTAAACAGTTCTCTCCGGAGTAACGGAAGACAAGGCAATGACTGGGAGGATCAGTCTGGTCATAAAGGGAAGTCATGTTGCCGCTTTATCAGTCTCTGGTTAGATTCCATCTGGAGTTTAAAACTGGTTTCGGTCGCCCCGTTATAAGAAACAAACCGAGGCTTTGGAAAGGGTTCAGAAGAGGTTTATAGGGAGGAGATCTAAAATTAGGATTTGCACGAACTTGAGTTATTCTTTCCGGAATGGCAGCCACCAAGGGGAGATGGAGAGGCATAAATACATTAAGCAACTGTAACATTTCTCAATGAATTTAAGCATCGGGTAACAGAGGGTATGTGAAGGCGGTGGTAATTATAAGATTCTGAGATAGGCAATCAAATTCACAGAAAAGGATCGGATATGGAGAACATGCAGGCAGGGTGATTAGTTTAATTAGGCATCACCGGCTTAACCATATTGGCCCAACATCACAGACTAAATTGTCTCTTCCTGTACCGAATTGACTAACAGGAGAAATATTCCCTGATGAGGGAAATTTATTTTCCACCCCATCGTGAATATCATTTCCTTTATTCTGAGTTTATGACCCATGGTAAAAGAATTTTCATTTAAGGGAAACATCCTCCCAGCAGTCAGTCGAATTACCTGACAGAATCCATCAATTCTCCTCACAATTCCAGAGAATACAGGCCCAGCTCATGCACTGTCCCCTCACACAGACAGCCTGCCATCGCTTGCAGCAGTCAGGTCATTGTGAAGAATAGCCCTTTCCCTCTCTCTGTTGCAGGGATAACTTTCCTGAGGAACTGTACCCAGACCTAGAAATAATATTTAACGCGCATTCAGGCAGAGGGATTAGTTTAATGAGGCAACACTGGCTGACTTACGTCAGCCCAACATCACAGACAAAATGTCCTCCTCCTGTCCTGCACGCTTGTATGTGTTAACGGAAGAGGGAATCACACTTACTAAATATCCGCTCCTTCATTCTCGGACTGTGACACATGGTGATACAATGATCGATCATTCAGGGGAAACATCCTCACTGCAACTGGACTGAATGATCTGAAAGAATCCAGCAATTCTGCTCACAATTCCAGCAAATGCAGACTCACTCTGCCATCAAACAGCAAGTGTGACGTCCCCAGAACTATATTGTCAGTGTGAGGAATAGTTTCGGCACCCTCTCTTCAATAGTGACAACTTTCATAAGGAAGTGTGACAAGACCTGGATCTAACATTCAGAGTGCATTCTCACCACACCTGCAGGACACCTCCTAGTAAGTCATCTCTATAACTCTTATCAATCCTCCTGTATCACAACACAAAAATAAAAACTGTTTGGCTCCATAATTATTTGCGGTACCTGAATGTTAACTCTTAGTGATTTGTTGACAAGGAACGACAGGTCCTTCCGAACCGTTCAATCTGGCCCCATGTACATATTGATCTCCTCATTTTCCCCCCCGGGAATGAATGGCCTCACATAACCCTATATACTGTCCGTCTGCCACATCTTCGCTCCTTCACTTCTGTCTGCATCCCCAAACCCTCACTGCGCCCTTCCCACTACTAACCCTACCATTCAGCTCTGTTCAACAGCCGACATGGATATAATATAGTTCGTCCTCACATTCAGATCTCCACTGTAGACTGTGAACAGCTGCGGTTTCAGCCACAAACCCTGAGTTACCCAAATGTTTGAACGTGGTCCATTTCTTTCATCTGTCTGACATTAACCTGCTGACTAATTGTGACACGCATATTATCCAGAACCCCGCGCGCTTATCCGAAACTTTCTTAAGTTCTTGCAATACCACATTCATAATTTCCCAATTTTCCAGCTGTTCGCCCAATCCTGAGCTCACACTGACACTGCTAACCCCGTAGGTGTGGAACTGGAGACTGGGTCTGTGTCTTTACTGTAGGACAGTGGTCCCGAGGTCAATGGAAATATTGACCATCTGTGTTTCAGTGTAGCCGTTGTATTGGTAATCTGTGTCTGGGTCTTGTGTTCAGTGTGGGACTGAATCTGAATTTCTCTGCTGTCTGAAACTGTGGAGCTAATGAGCTGTCGGTGTCTCTGTGCTTTGTAACACACCTTGCGTGTCGGGAGAGGAGCCACTGCTCTGGTGCCTCCACAGGAGGGAAAATCGGAGTTGATTGAAGTTTTTCCCTGTTGGTAGGAGAAGGAAAGTCGGTCAGTGAGGGAGAGGTATATGCCAGAAGGTTGTGTGAAGCGGCCGTTGCAGCGTGTGCCACTGTCAATCTGTCGGTCTGACCCTCTGTCTTTTTCACACAGTTATAATATAGCATATGATGCTTGTCTCTCTTTCATTCACTTTCATCCATCCTACGTCGATTCATCTCCCAATTTAGAGTCCTATGTTTAATATTTACTATTGAATATTCCCTTTGCAGATCGAATCATTTCTTCCTTTGAGTTCTGGCGGGTCTGAGATGCTCTTAAGATCCAATTGCATCAGCAACATCTCAAAATTATTTTCCCAGCACTTTGTGTGTGTCGCCTTCCCCTGAGGATTTCCAGCATCTGCAATTTTTGTCATCTTTAGTACATCAGCATCGTGGTCATCCGAACACCGCCATTCCACGTGTGTGTTCGTGTGTCCAGGATGATGTCGGAAATGACAAACCACAGGGAGAGAAGTTTGGGTTCGGACGTGTCGTTGAACTCTGTTCACAAATGGTTAATTAGCGAAGAGAAAAAATGAAATCTGTAAATGTGGCTGCTTCGGGTGTTTATCAATGGAACTCCGGCATTCTTTTCACTTGGTGAGGAACCGCAGAGGTAATGCCCAGGAATTTAGAAGCGCTTGTCTTCTGTCGGCCCAATATTTACATCAGAGACAATGAATGGTGCTGAATTACCATGATTGTTTAAGTGACTGTAGTCAGTCAGCGGCATAACAGTGTCTCTGGAGACGGATCCTTTCTATAAATTAAAGGCGTTTTGAATACATTATCTCAGAGTTTCTGATGGGGCTGTGAATTCAGGAGCAACACAATTGGCAGTTTATCACGGAAATGGGTTATCCAGTCCTTTTGCGGATAGGAGAAGTTTACTATCCTTTTAGTTCAGCCTTTGGAATTCTCGGTAAGCTGCGGTATCGGCTGCCGTTGGGGAGGGGGGAATTGAAATTAATGCCAATATAATGATTGTTTCTGTCGCCGATTTCCACAACCTTATGTCCAGTCCTAGTATTCGGCATTCTAGGAATGGAATCGAAGCCAGCGACTGTGGATTCTGATATCTGGAACTAAAAATAAACCGCTGTAAGAATTCAGCGAATACGCCAACATCGGAAGACCTCGGTGGGACAGGTAGATTTCTTCCAGCGGTTTGTGTTCAATAGTGTGATGCTCGGGTCTCTGTGCTATTGGTCTCGAAGCAGCTACACTGCCTTTGCAAATACTGTGTTTATACTGCCGCGGAGATGATGCTAATTGATTGCCTGCATTGGTATGTGAGCGGTTGTGTGAGGTACGTGTCATGATCAAACAATCGATTAGTGGTAACGAATCAGCAAATTTGAGGAGCTCCCTGTTGCAGCAGGAAGATTGAGGATTTTCAGTAAAAGTGAGCGGTGTGACAGAAAGTGAAGCAGTTGCTGGACAACACAATGACGTCATTGCTGATCAATTAACAAAACCGACGTGTTGATTCATAACTACCTACACTGAAATGTATTATATTATCCGTATAACTATATATACTGTAAAATGTATTATAATATATCCACATCTGACACCGCTACAGACATCTGTCGCCTGCTAATGGATGTTGAATTATTCTCCCGGCTTCCCTGTGATGGATTCAGTCGGGGTCTTCAAGTATATCTGAGAGGCTGTATCAGAATAGGCTGTGACTGCTGCCTCAGTCAAAGTTCTGCTGTAAAGTCGGCGAGGTGGCAAATGTTGGAACAGGAAACAAACACGGGAAATGCTGGAAACACAAAGCCTCAGGCAGCTTGTATAGAAAGAGTAAGGGAAAGTCGTGTCATGTGGGCTCTCTGAAAATAGTTCAGAAAATACACGTTAACTGCTCTCCCACATATTCTATTTTTGTCTGGATGTGTGTTTCCGGGAATTCCTGTGTCTGTTGTGCCTTTCGGCTGTTCTGTCGCTGACAGGGAGTCACAGGGAAGTTGGTGATTGTTTAATGCAAGAATCCCGCCATCGGCGTCCGAATTGATTCATTTCATTCATATCAGCCGCGGATGAAGCCGATAAAAATGGCCCAAACAGTACTGACTCTGAGGGTGCTTAGTTTTATCTGTCCGTTGCCTCTTTATATTTTTGGTCATCAGAAAGGAATCCGAATTTAAATCATTTGACATTATTTTAATGTGTAAACTCAGCCAGCTCTTGACCCTCTCTTCACCCTTCTACCGCTGAATGCAACAATAAAATGGGAATATTAAATGATCTCCGAAAGCTGCGGCAATGGGTTTTACTCAGTATTTTCTCAATTTCCTATTTCCCCTCTCTCTTCAGCGAACTTGATGGCGATTATGATCCTGTCCCGGGATAAGTGCGGTCTCTCCAGATGTGTAACTCTCTACCTGGTGGGAATGGCAGCGGCCGATCTCCTGGTCGTTATCTCGCTACCGCTCCTGACGTGGACTGGTTGGCTTTATTTTCGCCGATCATTCCTGTTCATCACTCCTGTGTGCAGTATCGCTAGATGGCTGATTTGTGCGAGCACTACTGCCGCTGTCTGGCTGACTGTCTCTTTTACCGTCGATCGATTTGTGGCTATTTGCTGTGAGAAGCTGAAAACAAAATATTGCTCCGAGAGAACGGCGGCTGTGGTTATCGGGATATTGAGTGTGCTGGCCTGTTTAGAGTGTGTTCCCTGGGGCTTTGTATACGAGCCTATGATAATAATTGATGGTATACCCTGGTATTGTGTTCTTACACCGAGCTTCAAAAACTCTCCCTCATGGGTGGTATTTGAGATGTTTTACCGCACTTTTACACCTTGTGTCCCATTCTTTCTGATTTTGTTTTTCAATATTCTGACAGCCAGGCGGATTCTGGTGGTCAGTCGAGCCCGCAGGGGGCTCCGGGGACAAAAGAGTGGAGAGAATGACAAGGACCGGGAGATTGAAAACCGACGGAAATCCATCGTTTTGCTCTTCAGCATAACCGGTAGTTTTATATTGTTGTGTGGAACACGTTTGGTATTTTACATCAATCAACGGATTTCAAAGAGTTTTGTTTATTATTCTGTCACGAATCCCGTTTACATTATAGAGGAGACATCGGGAATGCTGCAGATCCTCAGTTCCTGCACCAACACGTGTATTTACGCCCTGACCCAGAGCAAATTCCGAGAGGATCTCAAGAATGTGGTGAAATACCCACTGAATCGGATTTTGAAACTCATTAAGATATATAAATAAATGCTATGCAGTAGTACAATTCAGCTACCTTCACGCTCCTATTCTGTACTCCCACTTGTAATAAACGGAAACGATATGATGAACAGATTCTCACACAAAGCAGGAGAGCATCTCTCGATGCTCGAAGTACAGAACAACACACACACAATCATGAAGGTTGTCGGCCCGAATAGTTGAATGTTTACTCTTTTCCAAAGTTGCCATCCAGCTGCTGAATTGCTCCAGCATTTTGTGTGCGTTGCCTTACAGTTACACAACAAATATGTACAGTCGATCGCAACGGCACCACTAGACTCAGCAACCCAGAAAAATCCCCTTTGCATCTCACCCTCGTCCCGCTTAAGTTGTGCCTTGAGGCGAACCTGTCAACCCTTCTTCCCGATTCTGACAAAATACCTTGATATGGAGGATAATCTCGTCGATATTAACCACTCCTGCTCCCATCATTACCCGTCCTTTACCTCACGCTGATTTTCTCCTCTGTCCCTACCTGTAGTTTTTCCTTCTGTTTTCCGATTTGAACTAATTTCCAGTAACAGAATGCTAGCTTTCAAAGGGAAGGTGGAGGAGTGGTGTTAGGTGGACGAGGCGATGCTGTGAACCCAAGAACAAAAGGCACAGCGAAGCGAAATGGGAACTGATATGATCTAATCCGACACAAAGTGTTGGCGAAAGTCTTCAGCTCAGGCAGCAGAATTGGTGAGAGAGGAAAAGAAATCCAATTGTGATGAAAGGTCTCTGCCCAAAACGTCCACAGTTTACACTTGTCCACAGATGCTGCCTGGCCTGCAGAGCTCCTCCAGCATTTCGGATTTCTAGAATCTGCAGGTTGTCTCTTGCTTCTGACTGGTCTAATCTTAGTCAGTGTCAACGAGATATTCGACTATGCCAACGCAGAACTGACCTTGGACAAAGAAACTGTAAAGATTGGTTGAAAAGGACAGTGTGATAGAAACAGAAACCTGATAATTAATGGAACAAACGTTTCAGCTAATGACACCTATGTGATATTGCGGATAGTGTAGAATTTCATCACAATAAAAAGTTCATACACAACAACATTTTAAACTGGATTACAGAGTACATATGGTAGATTTGATCACAGTGTGGAGGAACAGGAGAGTCGTGCTATGCAAGCCTATAGATCCCCCAACATTTCCAAATAAGTTAATTTAGTGGTTCCGAAGGCTCATGGCTTAAGAACTAGCAACTCCGGATTAGTGATCTGACGAGGGAAGAGATGCTAAGGCAGTACAGGTAAATGCGTGGCTAACGATTTGTGCTGGAGGTCATCGTATACACACTTTATTGGACTCTCTTGCAGCATTTGGTGCGACTGGTGTAAGGAGCACGTGTTTTACACATGTACTGAAAGAGATTTAATATTCTAACTGAGGCGTTTGATGCAGCTGCCCGGGCATTAACATGTGGTATGCGCATGCCTGCTGTTGAGGGGTGGGCGATGGAGTAGGAACTAGAACCACAGGTGAGCAAGTAGCATTGAATAAAAGGCAGAGACGAGGACAAGGACTTCCAAACTGAAGGCCAGACTGGACCCAGCTAATGATACCGGTAAATGTGTGGCTGACGATTTGTGCAGGAGGTCATCGTATACACACATTACTGGACTCTCTTCCAGGTTTAGTGCGACTGGTGTAAGGAGCACGGGTTTTATACCTGTACCGAAAGGGAGTTAATATTTTAACCGGGGCGTTTGATGCAGCTGCCCGGGCATTAACATGTAGTAAGTGCAGGCCTGCTGTTGGGGATTGCGCGAAGGTGTAGCAACTAAAACCGCACGTGAGCAAGTAGAGTTGAGTTAAGGTAGAGACGAGCTCAAGGAACGCCAAAATGAAGGCCAGTTGGGGCCTAGTTAATGATCCCAGTGGCTCGGGGGTTGAAGTGAATTTATGTCAGAAAATGTGTGTAACACTTAAGACAGACGTACTTGGATCCTGCAATAAGACGTAACGTAGTAAGCCAGCTATTACAGAGCAAACACGATGAAATCTGCAGATGCTGGAAATGCAGATGCTGGAGATGCCAGGCAGCATCTAAAGGGAGAAGCGCTGTCGACGTTTCGGGCGGAGACTTGACGAAGAGTCTTCACCCTATAGATGCTGCCTGGCCTGTTGTGTTCTACAAGCATTTTGTGTGTTCAGCTATTACAGAGATCTGTTTGAGAGCAGCAAATGGCTGTTCCGACATTAATAGTCCTCACGCGCCCCAAAATCCGTTTGCAGATTGGCCGACACATCCATATCTGGGTGCCACCCAAATCCGTGTGCACCCCCATATTCAATAGTAAACCCCTAACTATGTGCACGTCACTAACTTCCGCGTGCACCCCCAATCTGAGCATATCCCCATATGATATTAAAATATCCAAACCAAAAATCACTCCAAACACAAAATGGCGACCTGGGCATTAAGGTATCCTCACGCATACCAAGGTCCGACACAGCCACGTCTGAATCATAATATACACCCACAAAACTTTGCAACTCCCATATTCGTCGACACACCCCTCAATCTGCTCAATCTCAAAATAGATCCGCAGCCGCATATTGGAGCACACACCCCTAAATCTGCGCAAGTGTGCAAATGCGTGTGCAAACCCATTTTCGAGAACTCCCCTAAATCCGTGCGCACCCCCGGATTCATGCCCTCCCCAAGAACGCGTGAACTCCCGTATTCGCCGACATAATCTAAATATACGTAATCCCCATTCAGTGCGCACCCCAAACCTGCTGAAACTCCCACATGCACATCAGATTTTCCCAGAGCAAGAATCACTTCAGACAGTTGTGAAAATATCATCCTCGTCATTAATAATCTGCACGGAGACAAAAATCCTTGTGCAATCCTTAATCCGCCAAACACAGCCAAATCTATATGTATTCCAAATACATGTGCACACCCATCTTTTAAAACACACCCCGAAATCTGAGCATATTAGCAAATCAGGGCGCTCTCCAAACACGTTGACACAATACATATGAGCTAGAATCATTTCAAACCCTTCGGCAAATGGCTAGTCATTAAAAATTCACATGAAAACCAAAATGTATTTATTTGTGTGCAAATCTTGATCCGCCAACACACCCAAAACGCACCCCCAGTCTGTGCACCTCACCTAATCAGTGCATACCCAAAGACGCTGACACCTCACATACAAAATAGATTATACCAGAGCAGGAATGATTTCAAACAGTTCAGAAAATGTCTGTTTCGATATTTAAAATTCCCACGCATACCAAAATGTGATTTTAATTGCAGATAGGGCGACAGACACAACTCCAATGCGTACCCCAAATCTGTGTGCACCCTCATATTGGACACCACACTTCTAAATCTGCGCACATCACCGAATCCGTGCGCTACACTTAGGTAAACACTCAGCTAAACACTTTTAAATCTGTGCAACTCGCCAAATCCATGTACCATAATACTGATTGCAGCCCCGTATTTGCCGGCACACCCCTGAATCTGCACATTTCCCAAATCAGTGCGCACCCCCATATTTGATCAATCACCCCTATATGTGCGCATCTCCAAATCGATGAGCACACCACAGCAATGTGCACCTCCATATTCGCAGATGCTGCGCTAAATCTGAGCAATTCCCAATTGAGGTTGCACCAAAACCCCCTGACACATCCACATGATCATAAGGTTATCATTTCAAACTGTTCAGAATATGACCGCCTTTTCTATTAAGTGTGATCGTGAACACACGATCAGAAATGCTGATCAAGTTAACTAGTTCCCAAAGAGAACTCTGAAAGGCCAATCAGATAAAACATTTTAAAAATCGCATGTACAATTAGGAAACATTTAAAAAAATAGTACAAGTACTGGAGTCGAGATTATCATGATGAAGTAAGCTGGAGAGAGACATTTATACACATGTTCACCTCCATAATTCAAAGAGATCGAAGCATAAGGTTGAAGGGTGACAAAACGTGGCAGGAGCACTTGGCACTTTTAACTGATCCCTACCGGGAGAAAACAGCATCTGTCCTTTCCGCACTTTCTCCAGCAGTTTAAGGCCGAAGTCCTGCCGGAACATAACTGGGTAAGGAGATGGGCCTCGACATTAAAAATCCGCACGTAATCCAGAATGTGTGCGCAACCCCAAATTCCATGTGCACTCAACCCGCTGACAACCGCATATGCACGTTAGGTTATCTCAGATTCAGAAACATTTTAAAGTGTTAATCTCAAATCTGTGTGCGTCCGATACTCGAGAACACATCCCTAAATCTGCTCAATCGCCAGACAGATTTGTATCCACATATTCAAGACGATGCCATTAAATTTGTGCAATGTCCAATTCAGTATGCACTCCAAACGCGCTGACACCTCTCACATTCACACCAGATATTCCCAGAGCAGGAATCATTTCAAACAGTTCGGAACGTACCTGACTGGACTTTAAAATCGGTACACAGCCAAAAATGGCTACCTAAACAAGAAGAAAATAAGAAATTCAAGGACAGATGTCGACGTTCAAATGACATTTTTTGTTACTGTATCTATAAATGGAACAACTTTGATATTCACCACACCTTCGAATCCGCAGACACACCAAATCGGTGAGAACACCGAGATCCATGCGCACCTCCGAATCCGTGTGTACCTTCATGTCTATGTACAACTTGAAACCCGTGGACACACCGACTTGAAAACTAGATTATACCAAAAACATTTCACGAAATGACAAAATATGCGTACACCCCGAAATCTGCGCAAATCAAATTAGTATGCACTTCAAATCCAGCGACACCCCCGAATCTGTGTGCACCCCCAAACCTATTGAAACACATTCTAAGGAACAGGATGTATAAGTCAATTGTAATATGGTAAACTGGATTTGCAGTTGACACCTGGATTTAGAGCGTGAGTGGACTGCGAAGTAGTTTATGAAAACTTTCAGCGTCAGTGAAGCAGCTGGAAAAACGGACCGAACATTTTGCAGTTTGAATATAATGTGACATTCCACACAGATGGGATCTAGTGTAATCTGTTGCTCTTTGGCCGGACCTACCTGGGTAGATATATACAATAAACGGTAGGGAATTGAGGAATGAGGGAGAGCAGAGGGATCTAAGAATACCGTTCCATAATTCCTATGTAAGCTCATAGGATAGACCGACACCACGAAATCCGTGTGCACCCCTAAACCCGTAAACCCGCCGAGGGGTCTGGATAGGGGGAGGCACGGCTGGTTTTACTGTATTGATTGAGATACGCTGATGTGGATTCCGCGGAAAATACTCTAAATATGGCGGAGGTAGACTTACGCTGATTTTTAAAGGTAAATATGGGAAAGATTGTAAATCGAGATTGTGAAAATCTGGGAGGAGTTTGCATCTTAGGTAAGTAAAAAGGGAATGTATTCCAGTATTGGAAATACTCCATATTTCAAAAGCCTTGTGAAACAGGAAAACCTAATAATACACAGGTAATCGTGAATCGGAGAATCAGAGGTGTCAGCAACATTATATTAATTGCACCCAGATGTTAGAGAACCAATCTGGTTGTCACCTGTGCGCTAACAGAAAAACAGCAACAAAGACAATTGCGGAGGAACGATGGATTGCTATGTTGAAACAGAAACAAGAATGTTATACATCGGAATTCCAAAAGAACATCGGTAGCCCGAGAAACACAAGGACCCGCGATACACGCTAATTGGAAGCCGTTTTAAATTGCCAAAGTACGTGGAAAACTCGTGACATTCAGAATAAACAGCATTCAACAAATTCCTTTTCTTGCGATCTGACAGCAACCTGGCAGGAGTACGGAACATTGGATGGCACGAGTTATTGAGGTCTAAGTCAGGAAAACAAAACATGCGGATCCCAAGGTCAGTCACAGGCAGCTGGGATGAAGGGAAACACTGAAGACGATCACTGAAAGCTGATGCTGCTGCCTTCTCAAGATGGAAATGTAATTTGCATAATGGATGATGAGATCTTTACCTTTGAAATTAAGGGTAAATCATTAGTGTGTTGTGGAATAATTAGCTGAGAGGATATAGGCCCTCAAACATCTATGTGATCGTGTATGCATGGGGCCACCGCGGGTGGGCATGGTCTTCAGTGTGGATATTTTTTCTTGTATTTTAACCGTCGAGAAATAAAGCAAGGTGCATAGAGAACCGATCCAGAGTAAATCAACGATGATATGCTGTTTGATATCTTACAATGAAGGCCACTAAATCTCCAGAGCCTGACCAGGCGCACACAGTACAAATATCAATCCAGCCAATGCCGTAGCCACAACTGAATGCATAAACGCTGGAGACGTGGTGCGGTTGTTTCGTTGTGCAGCATCTACAGGGAGAAGCCCGAAGCGTCGACAGCGCTTCTCTGTATAGATGTTGCCGGGCCTGCTGTATTCCACCAGCATTTTGTGTGTGTTGCTGTTTGAATTTCCAGCATCTGCAGATTTCCTCCTGTTTGTAATTTAAGTGACGTTTATTTTATGTGGTTTGAAGATCTCAGGAACAGCTGATCTCTTGGGAATTTTACTCAGAACAGTCTGGAGTTACGAATAACTAACGAATAGAAACCTAGTAAGTGGCAGTTATGTAGGCAAAAATGTCTTATTAATGATAGAGACCAGAAGAGACTGGCCAGACTGATTGAAGTGGACAGCAAGGAAATACTAACTAAAATAACTATGAGTTGCAATAGTGTTGGGAAGGAGAGCATCTCTGAATATTTAACACATCTAAACTTAGAGGATGTGCTAGAGCAGCAGAATACCATGAACTTATAATATAATCAGAACTCAATTCATCGGCGACGTGAAGTGCCTGATAAGGTGGCCCCACTGAGAGTATATAAATGACTTGGAGTAAAATGTAGACACACCGGTATGCAAGTTTGAAGATAATAGAAAACATGGAGGAGTTGTGGGATTGCAAAGGAACATTTCCATCGAATCATAATCAGATTCAGAATCAGGTTTATTATCACTGGCATGTGTCGTGAAATTTGTTAACTTAGCAGCAGCAGTTCAATGCAATATACAATATAGAGGTGAAAAAACAATGGTATTTAATACATGGCAAATCAATTACAATATACCTATATTGAATAGATTAAAGATCGTGGATAAAACGGAAATAATATATATATAAAGTGAGATAACTGTCCAAGTGTGCCGTGTCCATTTCGGAGTCGGATATCAGAGGCGAAGAAACTGTTCCATACTCGTTGAGTGTGTCTCTTCAGGCTTCTGTGCCTCATACCTGATGGTAACAGTGAGAAAATGGTATGCCTTGAGCACGGGAGGTCTTTAAAAACAGACGTTGACTTTCTGAGCCACCAATCCTTGAAGATGTCCTGGGTCGATTGTAGGGTAGTACCCAAGATGAACCAAACTAAATTGACAACACTCTTCAGCTTCTTTCGATCCTGTGCAGTTTCACCCACACTGGTCCCATACCTCCAAATTTGCAGATACCGCAAATATGTCCGAAATACACAGACATCTCGAATCTGCATGCACACCGAGAATATGCCGAGATACCTGAATCTGTGGTAATCTACTGTTCCGTGTGCGCCCCCATATTCCAGAGCACATCCTCAGAGCTGCACGCATGCCTATATCCGTGTGCGGCCCCAAACACATGTGCACCCAGAAATATGCGCACATCACAAGGGCGCACACACAAATCGAAGTGCACTTCAGACCCGCTGAGACCCGCAGATGCACAGCAGAATATCTCCAAGCAAGAATTATTTTAAGCGATTCACAAAATGTCTACCCTTCACCATAAAGTACCAGGAATACCGTCGACAGTTCAAAGTGCATTCGTTTTGAAAATGTCGGTAAATGAAACAACCTGCAGATACGTCTCAATCCGCAGACGCCACAGATCTCCGAGAACCCCGAAATCCATAGACATTTGAATACTGGCCTAAACACCCTTAATGAGCATCCCGAAGACTGTGTGTACCTCTATAATGGCGGTGTGTACCTCGAAATGACCAAATATGTTCACATGCCAAACCAAAGTTGCTGACGCCGTCCTATTTCTGCTCAATTCCCGAATCGCTGTGCAGTCCAATCACGCAGGCACTCCCTAAATGCATTATCGATGTATTATGGACATTTATCGATTTATCGATTGATCTGGACATGAAACGAAATTCTGCTACGTCACAACTCTAAGTCCGCAGAGAGCAGAAATCTGTGTGTACCCCAAATTCTGCAAACATCTCCATGTTCGCTCGCGTGCAAACCCCTAAATCAATGCGCTACCCATATTTGCCGGCACTATCCGACATCTGCGCAATCTGCAAATCACTGCGCACCCCAAATACGCTGACACTCCCCAAATTCATAATAGATTATCTCAGAGCTGGAATCACTTCAAACTATTCAGAACAGCGTTGTCTCGACATTAAAGATGCTCATGTGCCCCAAAATCTCTTTGCAGATCGGCAGACAAATCCGGATTTCCTGATCATCTCAAATTTATGTGCACTTTCATACTCAACAGTATGTACGTATCTCGGAAATCTGCGCACATCCCCAAGTAAGTGCGCACCCCGAAATGTATGTGCACTCCAACCCGCACATTCGATGACTCAGACGAAGAATCATTTCAAACACTAAATGGCTGCCTTGACAGTAATCCCAAAGGTCGTGAGCACATCACCAAATCCGCCGACACCCACAGATCACCACAATCCAGTTACACCCACAGAAACGTGTCGACACCATATTCGGCTACACACCCCGAGATATGTTACCCCCGAATACGAGTGCATTTCCATATTCAAGAACTAACCCAAAAAATCCGTGTGCATCCAGAGACCCTGTGCAACCCATTTTCGCTGATACGCCTAATTTCTGCGCATTCCCGAATGCAGCGCGCACGCTAATCCCGCTGACACCCTCACATGCCGGTCGATTTTTCCGAGCAAGATTCATTCGAACCATTTAAGAAATTGACAGACTCGACATTAGTCATCCGCGCTCAACACATTCGAGTTATCAGTATTTATTTTAGCAGAGGCTTTGCCTTGATAAAACAAAACTGCCCGCCATGAATCCACAAATCCTCTGCACATCAACAAATCAGTGCGCACTCCCAACACGCTGACACACCACATACATGATAGAGTATTCCAAAGCAGAACTCATGTCCAACAGTTCAAAAAATGGCTGCTTCGGCAATTAAAATTCGCACACACCCCAAAATGCGATTGCAACTGTTGATCGGTAAGCAAACAGCCCCCGCAATATACGAACATCACAACATTTAATTTTGCTCCCCTAATTTCCGCGTATTTGGTAAAAAACCCCAAATCCTTGTGCATATTTGCCGCCAACACCTAAATCTGCACAAACCCGGAATCAGTGCTCACCCCATATTTGAGGACTCACCTTTAAATCCGTGCGCATCCCCAATAGCTGTGTGCATACCATAGCAGTGTGCACCCCTTATTCTCCGGCACTGTCCAATATCTGCGCGTCCCAATGCAGTGCGCACCCCAAAACCGCTAACATCCCGACATGCACGTTAGAATCCTTTCAGGAATTCAGAAAATGGATGCCCCGACATTAAAATCCGCACACAGCCCAAAATTCAGATCTGCCGACACGCCCAAAACTTTATCTCACCACAAATCCGTGTTTACACCCACTTGTACACAATCCCAAATCCATGTACGCCTCTAATATGTGCACCACCTCAACTAGGAGCGCACCCTAAAATCCATGCGAGTATCATACCCGCGGAGAAACACACTTGCACATTAGATTATCCCAGAGGAAGTATCATTTAAAATACTTCATGTCAAATTTCAAATTAAATTTTATATTCACGTGATCTAAATGAAACAACTTTGAGATTCGGCACACCTCCAAACCGCAGACACCCCAAATACGTGAGAAATACGTGTGCACCTCCAAATGCAAATACATCCCCACAACTTCAAAACCGTGAACACACACCCGCTAATTAGATTAACTCAAAAGAACAAATTCAGACATTCACAAGATGACAAAATCTGTGTACAACGAGCCCCACAAATGAATGTGGGGGTTTCAGCGTGTTTGGGCTGTGCATGGATTTGGTGATGCGCACCAATTTGACAATGCACATGGATTTGGTGATGTTCGCTGATTTGGGTTGCCTTTTCGATCATGGGATACACATAGATTTGGTGAGTTGACTGATCAAAATTTGCGTGCGGATTATTAATGTCGAGTCTGCCATTTTCTCAATTGCTTTTATTGATTGTTGCTCCGGGAAAATCTGATGTACAAGTGGCGGAGTCCGCGGGTTTCGGGTGCGCACTGAATTGGCGATTGCGCAAATTTATTTTTTGTCATTGAATATGGGTTGTACACGGTCTTGTGGTTCATATGGATCTGGGGTTGTGCATGGATTTAGGAGCGTTCTCTTAGTTTGATTTCCCAATATGCAATGTTTAAAATTTATCTCATTAAAGGCCATTGGCCAACCCTCGATCCACATTGCTACATGTTCCTCTTGGATTTTTCATTGTCAGCTATACTAACTATTAAAATAACTCCTTTAGTATAATTTGCCAACTAAGTATGTCTCATATATTCACATCAAAATCCTAAATCAGTTTGCAACCCTTTATTAGATAACGCTCCTAAATCCATGCACAACCCCAGATCCACATGAACCACAAGACCGTGTGCAACCCATATTCGATGACAAAAAAAATCATTCCTGACACATCATCAAATACAAGTTCCTGTATGAGAAACAACTTTCAAGTATCATCCTTTGCTTCCTACCACTGAGGTAATTGTGAATCCTATCAGCTTTCCATTTTGCAAACTAACCTTTTAGACTAATCTGCCAGAGGGACTTTTCTCAAAGGCCTTGTTGTGATCCACACAGAGAGCATCCACAATGCTAAATTAATTTACAATCCCAGTTACCCCCTTGTAGTAATCCAAGGCATTTGTCAGACATGACTTTCCACACACTGTCGTACAGACTGTTCCAAATCGGACACTGTCTCTCAAAATGTTTTTGGATCTTGTCCTGTAGAATCCCTTCTAGCAATTTACCCACCATCGATGTCAAGATGATAGTTTTATGGCTTGCTTTTGCTTTTGCCTGTCCTGGACCAATTTCCACTTGGTATTATTTACTTAACATTATTTAATGATTTATGGTTTTATATGGCTATATTTCTACACTATTCTTGGTTGGTACGGCTGTAACGTACCCAAAATTCCCTCGGGATCAATAAAGTATGTCTGCCTCTCTCTCTGTCTGTCAATGGAAGCAGGTTAGGCACTCTACAGTTGTCCGAAATCGCAGATATGAAGGCAAAGTTTCGAAGGGGTTCTGGAAGATCTTCTCTAATTTCCCAAGAAGTCCTATTTGGCCATGCCCTGGAGATCTATCTATCTTAATACGCTGCAAGGGGCTAACACTTCCTCCCTGCTAATTCATATGTGGCCCAAGACATTATTTCATGAATTTACTTCACTCCCATCAGTAAAAAGTAAAGAGATATATGCATTTTTTCCCATTTCCTTTCGTTCCTCATCGTCATGCTAATCTTTAACATCACCTTTTATTTCCCCAATTCCCCTTAAATTCATGAGAATCTAATAAAGAATGCATAAATCTCTTGGTCACTTGTCTCAACTCGCCTCTCAGATCCTTCCCATCATCACTTTTTACACAACCCAGCCCCCTCCCGGTAACTTTAAAAATACGTGTATGTTTGTAGTTATCCAGAGATTAACCCGTACAAGATTTTTGATGTGCAGTGTTTGACACACCCTTGTCAACTACAGCCTGGGAATCTCTAATCAATCAGGTTTCTTGAACTTTGCCAGTCATGTCCTTCACCCTGTCAACCACTGTATGATCGCTTCCTCGTCTCAAACTGCTCTGGTCCTCCTCAAGCCTTTTAGAGGATTGCATTATTCTCCATAACTATTTTAAACAGTTAGGATTCCGGTCTTTGAAGGCAAAGTGCTCACCGATAGGAAGTTCTGCTTTTTACTCTACCTCATTATCTCCCCTAGCTTTAGCCACCACCTTCCACGGGGAAAAATGTCTCCGGCTGTTCACTCAATTTCTGCTTTCTGTAATCTTATCTAACTCTTTCAAGTCATCTCATCCTACTTCCCTTCAAAGTGAAAAACCCTCTCTTGTACAACAATCCTCACAAGTCATGCCCCATGCAGTTCAAAGTTTAATGTAAACTTATTGTCAAAATACGTATTTGTCACCATTTATCACCCCGAGATTCATTTTCCTGCGGGCATACACAGTAAATAGAAAGAAACACTATGGAATCAATGAAAAGTACACACAACAAATCCGGACAAAAGACCAATGTACAAACGACAACAATGACAATAAATTGTGCAATACAATGCATAGCAATAAATATGTGTTTGATGATGAACGCTGCTTTCCTGTGACTTTTCTCCTTGTAGAGGTTCTCAATGGTGGGAAAGGCTTTGCCTGTGATTGACTGGCTGCATCTATAACTTCTTAGCGATTCCGATCAAGGCCATACCAGTTAGGATATTCTCCACTATACATCGCTAGAAATTAGACTTTGTGCCAAATCTGCACAAACTGAGATAGTATAGGCTGTAAATTCTGGCAAATCTTCCAAGGATACTTTCAATAAATTCTGCTCCATTAAGCGTATACACTACGAATCGAGTCAATATTAGGGAAATTATAGCCACGCAATGCTCTGCTACTTTTTTCAACTTTCCTACATTTCTCTTTCTGTCTCTTATGATGGCATTTCAAAACCTTTGGAAATTGAGGCACACGACTCCCAAGGTTCCCCTTTATCAACTCTCCGTTGTATCTTGAAAGATACGCAGTGGGAGGGAGCAGATCGATAGTGTCCATGAATTGCAGTCCAGTGTTGGGGCTGCACAGATCTCTGTCCTTGGAGCTCTGGGTTTGTACTAGTTTTTCCCTGTGGACTACGGTGCTGGGTGTGCACAGGCCCATATGTTCACTGCACAGTGTTCAGGGTTTTATAGAACTGTGCCCGGCTAGTGGAGCTCTAGACGCTGTAGTGTTCATATTCCCGGTAGTCTGCTGCTGACTGTTCTTCTACAGTCTGGAAAGCAAGGCATGTTTTACCAGAGTCAGATCCTCTCCTTCCTTAACATGCTGAGTTGCAGCAGATTTTGTGTTTGATTTCTCTGTGTACACTTCCCTGCAGGACAGTGCCAGAGCTCCACTGGGGAGTGTCCGTGCCGTCCGGAGCTGGATTGTAGGTCCGTGTTCTTCCACTGTTGCAGGTGGCTGGTGTATTCAGCAGGCTGAGTAGAGTCTGTCTTGGACCGTGTCTTGACAGAGCAATATGGAGTTCGTCATGCCTATCTCTGTACAGCAAATCCATGGCGCTGGAAATCAGTGGACCCAAAGAGCAATGCTGGGTTTGTTGGGATCCGTGTTTTCCATTTTGGTGCTATGTTTAATCAGCTCTAAGGGATTGTCATAGAGTGCAGAACAGAGTGAGGTTTTCTATTAAATGTCCGTTCATTGCAGCGTTTGCATCAGTCTTTCATCACACAGAACAAAGCCAGTTAGGGTCGGTATGTAAAAAGAATCTCTGCCTGTCCGGTACTTTTTCATGGCTGTTCAGGTCCTTGTATGTTCAGCTGCTGTAAATGCCTGTTTCTTACCTCTCAGCTCACTGTGTGTGCTGACCATGATCACAATATTAAATGCATGTTTTCCTTCATGTGGTCTGTGTCCCCTCATGAACTACATCCCCGAAGGATTTAGCGACCTTAATTGCGAGACAGAATACTCCCTTCGTGATTTAATTCTCTCTATTTGCCTCCTTCTCGGTCTTTCTCTCACGACCTATCTCGATGCCTCTCTCTCTCGCACACCCTCCGATGCCGCTCTCTCTCCAGCGTCAAATAAAGGTAATGGTATTTTGCTTCATTTGTAAAGCAGTTGCAATTCCATATTGTGTGTCCATCTGTTTTAAAAGCCAGTCCCCGGACAGTAAAGGTCAGGGTCCTTATGGTACCATGCTAGATATTGTCAGGGTATGCACCCTACCAGTACCCTACCCTACGGCTGGAGTAAAATTCTGCATTCTTACTGTACGGTGCCAGCTGTCCTGAAGATCAGTTAAATTACTCCTGCTGGAAGATAGTTGAAGGTGGCAGAGAGAAGGGGAAGAAACAAAGAGCTTGAAATAAAGACGTGCTGTGACGGGAGCAGGGGTCTTTGCTACAGGCGAAAATATACTCTAGGTCGGGCAGTGTTGTCAAAAGCGGGGAACAAGGGCGGCAGGTTCGCCTGAAACTTCAATTGAATAATAGCGGAAGGAGAGGTGCAAATGGCATTTCTACGGAAAAGACGTTTGGGGCCGAGAACCTTCATCAGGACTCTGATTACTGTGCATTGCTTGTAGTTCGAGTATCTGCACATTTTCTCGCGTTCGCGTTGTAACTGTCATCACATTGTTTCCATTTACCCGCAAGCGGGGCACAGAATGGGGAGAATGAAGACAGCTGCTTTATCATACTTTATATCATTCATTTATAACGTTTAATGAGTTTCAAAATCCGAATCAGCGGGTATTTCACCGCATTCTTTAGTTCCTCTCGGAATTTGTTCTGAGTCAGGGCGTAAATACACGTGTTTGTGCAGGAACTGAGAGCCTGCAGCATCCCTGACATGTGTCCTGTGATGGAAAGGGGATCCGTGACAGAATAAACAAATCTCTTTGAAATGCGTTGATAGATATAAAATACCACCTGTGTTACCCATAACAATATAAAACTACCCGTTATGCTGAAGAGCAAAACGATGGATTTCCGTCGGTTCTCCATCTCCCGGTCCTTGTCACTCTCTCCACTCTTTTGTCCCCGGAGCCCCCTGCGGGTTCGACTGGCCGCTAGAATCCGCCTGACAGTCTGAATATTGAACAGCAAAATGAGAAAAAATGGGACACAAGGGGTTAAAATGCGGTAAAACATCTCAAATGCCGCCCATGTGGGAGACTGTTGGAAGCTCGGTGTATAAACACAATCCCAGGGAACACCGTCAATTATTACCAACGGCTCCGTTACAAATCCCCAGGGAACACTCTCCAAACAGGCCAGCACACTGACTGTCCCGATAACCACAGCCGCCGTTCTCTCGGTGCAATATTTTGTTTTCAGCTTCTCACAGCAAATAGCCAGAAATCGGTCGACGGTGAAAGCGACAGTCAGCCAGACAGAGGCCGCAGTGCTCGCATAAACCAGCCACCTATTGAGTCTGCACACAGGAGTGATGCGCAGGAATGATCTGCGAAAGTAAATCGAAGAGGTCCACATCAGCAGGGGACTCGAGAGAACGACCAGGAGGTCGGCCGCTGCCATTCCCAATAGGTAGAGAGTGACACATTTGGAGAGACCGCACTTTCCCCGGAGCAGGATCACAATCGCCACCAAGTTCGCTGGAAGAGAGGCAGGAAACAGCAAGTTGAGAAAACACGGAGCGGAAGCCAATCCAGCTGTTTGAGGGGACTCAGTAATATTTCCACATTATTGTTGCGTTTAGAGGTGGAAGGGTCGAGAGAGGGCGCACAGGCGCCGTAGAAAAAGGAGTTTATATCGGAAAGTAAATATGATTTGAAAACTGATTCCTTGCTGATGACCGAAACGTGAAGTGGGAGCGAAAAGCTATAACTGGGTAACTACCTCCACAGATTCAATAGTAGATGGAGTGTTTTCTGCCAGTCTCTTCCCCGTCTCATGTAGATGAAATTAATAATTTCGGACTGTGGTGGTGGGGTTCTTACATTAGACAATCATAAACTTCCGTGGTGCTCCCAGTCAGCGACAGAACACCGAAGGACGGAACAGAAACAGGAAACGCTGGAAACACTCATCCAGGCAAAACAGATTATGTAGAAAAACAGTTCACGCGTCTCTCCTCAGAACTGTTCTCAGAGAGCCGCCTGATATGACATACAAGCTACTGGGGGTTTAGGGCTTCCAGCATTCCGCGGGGTTGTTTCCTAATCCAGCAATCGCCACTTCACAGACTTCACAACCGAACATTGACTGATTCCAACAAATACTGCGCAATCTGACACAACCTCACGGAAAGAAATGACATCTCCCATGGAATGCATTGCAGAGAAACGGGGTGGGGAGGGGGAATTCTACGGCCAGCAGCAAGCTCGGTACCGCAGTCAGCTATTTGTAGCCTCGTCCTATGTGGATGTAATATAATACTTTTCACAGTAACTATGAAGCCACACGTCGGTTCTGAAAATTGGCTCAGCAACGACTTCACTGTGTTTTCCATCAACTGCTTCACATTCAGTCACATTTACTAAAAATCCACAAAAGTTTCATGCTGCAACATGGAACTCCTCACATTTGCTAAATAGTTTCTGCCAATCGATGGTTTGACTGCTACACCTAACGCAGAAAACCGCTCAATTATAAATGCAGACAATCAATTGGTATAATCTCCGTGTGTAAACAGAATATTCCCAAATACAGTGCAGCTGCTACAAGACCAAAAGCACAGAGACCCGAGCGTCCCATTGTTGAACAGAAGCAGCTGGAAGAACACTGCCCAATCCATTGAATTCCAATGATGTTCGCCCAATCGCTAAATCCCTGCAGCAGTTTGTTTTCCATCCATATCTCAGAATCCATATTCTCGGTGCTTCTATTCAATTCCTGAAATGCGGACCACTGGGACTGGACAAGTGACAGTGGAAAGCGGCGACAGAAACAATCACAATATTGGAATTAAACTTCAGTTCTCACCAAAGACAATTGGCACTGTGGCTTACCGAGAATTCCAAAGACTGAAATAAAAGGATAGTACAATTCTTCCATTCGCGAGATGACCCGGTACACCATTTCAGTGAGAATGTATGAATTCTGTTATTCCTGAATTCACAGCTCCAGCAGACACTCTGAGCTGATGCATTCAAACGACCCTGATTTATACAAAGGGTGGGTCTCCAGAGATGTTATTGCACCCCTAACTAATTGTTAATTGAACAAGTACTTTAGTTTAACACCATTGGCTCCGATGTGAATATTGGGCTGATTAAAGACGAATGCATCAAAGTTCTTGGGCATGAGATCAGCAGTGATTCATCTGTTGGAAATATGCCGGAGCTCCAATGACAAAGACTGAGCTTTGCTACGGAACGACCATATTTACAGAGTTCAGGTCTTTGCTGACTAATTATACATCTGTAAACGGAGTTCACCGACACCGACCGAGCGACCCCCAACTTCTGCACCTGCGGTTTCTCATATGCGCACACATGAGCATACACAAACACACACACACAAACACTCCCAATCTCAGACCTACAAACACGCACATGGAAACCCATATATGAACAGAGATACAATCCACAGAACAACGTCGCTTTAGAAACGATCCAATGGCCACTTTGCTGACGCACAAACATTTTAATACACTGAAATTCAGGAATATTGAGAATCCATTCCTGCCCTGGTTCCAGCCAAGCCTCTGTAATGGCCAGTAGATCATAGTATGTATGTATGTATGTATGTATGTATGTATGTATGTATGTATGTATGTATGTATGTATGTATGTATGTATGTATGTATGTATCCAAGCTCTCAGTTCATTAACTTTGTTCCTGATGCTTTTTGCATTGAAGTACACGTACTTTAGCCCTTCTGCCCTACTAACTTTACACCCTTTATTTTGCTTCTCTTTCCAGAAAGCCTATTTATATGTTAGCTCCAGCTTTACTCCATGCATATGTTTGCATTTCTCGTATGACTTTTATCCTCCTCCACCTCACTATCTACACTAACACTCTGGTTCCACTCCCCCTGCAAACCTATTTTAAACCCCCCAGAGCAGCACTAGCAAACCTTCCCACAAGGATGTTAGTTCCCCTGTAGTTCAGGTCCAACCAGTCCTGTCGGACTAGGTCCCAACTTCCCTAGAACAAAGTCCAATTGTCCAGAAACATGAAGCCCTCCCTGCTGCACCAACTCCTTAGCCACGTATTTAGCTGCATTATCTTCCTATTTCTAGCCTCAATAGCACGTGGCACGTGTAGTAATCCTGAGATTGCAACCCTGGAGGTCCTGCCCTTGAACTTTGCACCTAACTCCCTAAACATTCTTGGCAGAACCTCCTCCTTCTTCCTATCCACGTCATTGGTCCCTATATGGCCCACGACATCCGGCTGCTCACCCTCCCTCTTGAGAATACGGAGAACTCGATCCGAGATATCCCGGACCCTGGCACCAGGGAGACAACAGACCATCCAGGATTTTCGATCTCTCTCACAGAACCTTTTATCTGTCCCCCTCACTATCGAGTCGCCTACCACTACTGCTTCCCTCTTTTCCCTCCTCACCTTCTAAGCTGAGAGTCCAGTCTCGGTGCCAGAGACGTGACCACTGCAACTTGTCCCGGGTAGGTCGCTCACACCAACATTATCCATAACGGTATACTTATTTTTGATGGGAACGGCCACAGGCGTGCTCTGTTCTTCCTGTCTATTCCCCTTCCCTCTCCTGACAGTCACCCAGTTACCTGCCTCCTGACTTTTAGTGGTGACTATCTCCATGTAAACCCTGTCTATTTCTGCTTCTGCCTCACGAATGATCCAAAGTTTATCCAGCTCCAGTTCCAGTTCCCTAACTCGGTTTGTCCGGAGCTGCAGCTGGATGCACATTTCACAGGTGTAGTCACCAGGCCCTGACATCCCACGTACTGCAAACGGAGCACTCGACTGCCCTAACTGCTGCCTCCATTACCTACTTCTAACTCACATAGATTAATTAAAGGATCGTACCCGGCGCCATACCTCACTGGAAGTAAGCTTGTCCTCAGCCTCTGCTCGTCTTCGGACTCTCCAGCCAAAGCCTCCCTACCCTGTCTTCCACTACTCCGTCGCCCGCTCCAACGACGCCGACTCTCCCGCTGTATTCACAGGCCGACCTTCATGCGCTTGCGCAGTCGTGCCCCGTTCAGACTGTCGAAGAAATGACCGAGTTAACACAGTTCTCTTCACGACCTCCCCCACACCTCTAAACATATCTCCCTCACCCAAACTCCCCCTCTCCCAGGCCAACGCTCTCCTTCCCTCGCCACCGTCTCTACACACACCTTTCACCTCTATGCCCCAAACACTACTCCTCCTCTTTCTTACCTGCTAGCTCACCGTCTCACTCTCTCACTATCTCTTCCGCTCTCTCTTCTTCGTCTCTCACCACTCTCTACACCTCCAGAGGAAATACCCCCGCCCCGTCTCTTTCGCACTCAATTCTCCCCTTCTCTCCCACACTATCGACCTTTTCTCTTACCTCTCCTCCCCTCTTTCACGTCTTTGTCTTCACTTGCCTTTTCCCCTCCGTCTTTCACCCTCTCTCCCCTTTCACCCCTCTCTCACCTCACCCTTCTCCATCTCTATCCGCTCCGTCTCTCACCTCTCTCTCCCTCTCACCTTTATCCACCCCTGTCTTCCACCACTCTCCCCCATCTCTGTCTCACGTCTCTCTCCTCTGTCGACTATCCTCTCCCCCACCTCTCCTCTCTCCCCCGTATCTACGCCCATCTCTTTCCCACCCTTACCCTCTTCACCATGCCCCTCTTCTTTCTCCCCGCCTCTGTCTCCCACCGTCACCTACAACAGATCCCAACCCAACTTTCCCTCTCTCATCTCTCTCCTCTCTTTTCCCCGGCCACCTCCAAAAGGTAACTCTCCTTCTCTCTCCTCCTCCTATCTGTCTCTCACCTCTCTCCCGCCCCTCTATCTCTCACCTCTCGCTCTCACACAATTTCTCTCTCTCCCTCTCTACTCCTCTCTTTCCACCTGGCTCTCTGCCCCTCCCATGTCGCTCAGCCGAACACCAGATCTTCCTCTCGCACCCGCCGCGCTCTCTCTCAGAGGTCTGTGAGCGTAATCACGCTGATTTTTGCTGGTAAACTGCCTTGTCTCTCCTGTGATGCTCATCCTCACGGCCATTATCAACATTATCAATTGTAGGAGCATGGAGTGCTCCACCGCACATGCTCCGGGTGTGAGTGGGATCTTCCTGTGCACTGGGTGTGGGCGGCGAGGGACGGGACATAGAAGAGATAGTAGAGAGAGGAGAGATGAAAAGAGGGTGGGAAGGGACGGGGAAGCAAGAGAGCGGGAGGGGTACAAAGAGAGGTGGGGACAGAGGGGAGAAAGAGGGAAAAAGGGTGGGGAGAGGAGGTAGAGAGAGGAGATTAGGGTGCAGGTGAGAGGTAGGGGAAGAGATAGAGAGAGAACAGGGGATACAGAGAGTGAAGAGGGGAGTGGGAGGGAGAGGCGATGGTAATGGATAATGGATGACGCAAGGGCGATGATGCTTTTACTCGTCTCGCCTCTTCCCCTCCTCTTTCCCTCCCCCCACAATCTGATCCACTCGCCCCTGCCGATAATAGGGGTGATACACGCTATCTAGCCCGCACCGCCACACCTCGCCTCCATCTCCTCCAGAAATCCCGCGCCCACTCCTGCCTTTGACAGGTCCTAGTGATGACACGTTCCCCACTGCACGGGGCAGCCTGAAGAATTCGATCCGAGCTACTTGAGGAGTGTAGCAAAAAAATCGAGGCGGATTTTGGAGACGGGGGTGGGTGGTGTATGTTAACAGTGCCATCCTCTTCTCGTCGCCACAGTCCTCCCCATGGGTACCCCCAGTTCCAGCTCCCGTGTTACGAGTCGCTCTCTCCCACCCTCGCCATCCTGTCTCTCCTGAAACGTTCCGCTCTCTGTTCCTTTTGCTCACCCACTCACTTCCCTCCCTGTTCATTCAATTTTAAATCCTCATCCCTCCTCTCCTTTCCTTCGATGCCCCCTCTCACAACACTCTCGTTAACCTTCTGCCGATGGCCTTTTCTGACGCAGTGCTACCCTGCCTCCCACTTCCTCCAACACTAAATGAGTCACTCCCGCCTACTCATCATCTGGTCATCCTCTTTCCCATCCTATTGCTCACAAATCTCCTCCGTCCCTCCCCGATAGACAACGAACTGCCACGACTCCAGCAGTCATTTGAGACCTCTGCCCTGTGACTCCTATCATCTATCCACAACCAGTGACCCCAACCCCCTATCAAGGTCATGGGAAGGTAGCTGAAGATTGAACCCTTCACCCTAGTGACATCAGCAAAGCTGATTGACAAGTGGGGGATGTGGATGAACCGTAGCAGTGTGTGGTGGGACAATGTTGAGGAAGCATCACTCTGTCTGACCACGGAGGTGTGAGATGGGAGAGTGTGGAGGGAGCTTCACTACATACAGTATCTAATTGTGGGAGTGTGTGATGGTATTGTGTAGAGGCAGCTTCACTGTGTCTGACACTGGTATTGTGTGATGGGACCTGTAGAAATAGCTTCACTCTGTCTGACCCCAAGAGTGTGTGATGGCATAGTGTGCAGGGAGCCTTACGCAATGTCACATCCCTAGAAGTATTTGATTGGAGATTGTCGAGGGAGCTTCACCGTGTGTCTGATTTCGGGCGTGTGTAATGTAGAAGCAGGAGCTCCCAACCTGGGTCCAGGGTCCCCTCAGTTAATGGGAGAGTTCCATGACAGAGAACAGCTGGGAACCCCTGATAAAGGGAGCTTTCCGCTCTGTGTGCTAGAGTGTGATCACTTTACTGTCACTGATGTGGAGCCCAGCAGGGAGAGAGAAGACACAGACACCCACTCACCACAAAGGGACGGGGGTTTAGACAGGGGAACTGGGCATCAACATCCATTTCCCTATTTTCTCGTAATCTCTCCCCTTCACTGAGCTCCGGGATCTCACCATCATTGATCAGGTAGCCCCGCCCACCGGACCCGGCCCCGGCTCTGCGCGAAATCAAATCTATCCCTACCATTGGTCAGTGTCCCCGACCACGGCGCGAGCTCAAACCTCTCTCCACCATTGGTCCGGGATTTTACGTCGGTTGCGCGAGCTTCGCTCCGAGATTTTCATCCTCCTGGAACACTCCGCTTGTTACTTCTCAGTTTGACCGTGTCCGAGGAGTCTGAGGTGAGGCAGCGTCCGGTGTTTAAGGAGGGTCTCGGGGTGAGGAGGGAGAGAGTTTGAGAGGGAGCGTCCGGTTTTTAGGGAGGGTCTCCGGGTGAGGAGTAAGAGAGTCTCAGAGGGAGCGTCCTCAGTTCAGTATGGGTCTCAGGGGGAATGATAGAGTCTGAGGCGAGGGACCATCGTTATTTAGTGAGGGTCTCGGCGGAGGGAGAGAGTCTCAGTTGAAGGAGTTTCCGGTGTTCAGTGAGGGTCTCGGGGGGAGGAGGAAGAGAGTCTGAGGTGAGGGATAGTCTATTATATTGTGAGGGTTATGGAGGTAGGGAGTCTGAGGTGAGTCAGCGTTTGGTGTTTATTAAGGGTCTCGGGGGAGGGAGTCTGAAGGTCAGGCAACACCCCAGGGTGGGCATGGACTGACGGAGACTCCTGAGGTAGAGGGACAGTCTGAAATGCAGTCTAAGGGGACAGAGTGACGTCAACTCACAGAGAGGGAGGGAATAAAGGGAGACTAATGGAAGGACCAAATAGAGCTGGCAAACATCAAGTGGTTAGAGAAAGATCGGAGGGGAAAAAAAGGAGAGACATGGAGAGGGAGAGAGTGTGGGACAGTGAAGAGGGAGGAAATGTGCAGGGAGGGTGGTAGGTAGTGACGGTGGAAGGGAGGAATAAGGAGAGAGAAAGCATGGGGAACAAAGCAGGAGAGAAAGCTGGAGGGATTGCCTGGGGAGGGACGCTGGGATGGTGAGATTGTGTGGGGAGAGAGATTTAGGAGGAACATCAGAAGAAAGGACGAAGGAAGTTTGTCATTGTGATAGAAGGTGCAAGTGAGGGGAGAGAAAGGAGTGGGAGGGGGACAGAGTGAGGAGGGAGAAAGTGGCCCTTAGTAATTGGTAGCTAACCTTCCCAGTGTGCAAACGGAGGGAGGGTCTGAGGTGAGGGAATTGCTTTAGACGGGAAAGACCAAGGGAGCTGACCTCCTCAACTCCTTTGGAAGCTGAGAATTTTCAGGGACACCTGGATTCTCATTGGGGCCAAAGCTCACTCCCCTCATGCTCTCCCTCGCCTCCACACCTACTCCAAGCTCATTGTCTACAATGTCAGAGATCCTGTGATGCATTGATGATCATGGACCGAGCGAGAGTTTGAAGGGGAGGGTCTAATTAAGGATGAAACAGGGAGCTCATGGGATTTGAAGGAGATCCTCAGGTAGAGGGATGGACTGATAAGGAGGGAGATCCTGAGGTAAAGGGAAAGTTTTTGAGGGAGCTTCTTATGATGAGGAACAGACAAAGTGAGCTCTCTCAGGGTGAGGGATGGACGAGGGTCTGAGGTGGGCAGAGTTCCAATGGGGAGAGTCCACTGATGACGGGTCTGTTACAGGAAGGTATCAGAGCGAGAGTGATGGACTCTTGTCTGACGCAGAGGCAATGTCTGGTGTGGAGCCACAGGGGAACACTGAACAACAGATGGAAACCAGGTGAGGTGGTTTGCCCCAGCCTCGAGTCCTCTCCTGGGCCAGCTCTACAAAGCTCTCAAATTTCCATCCCTTCACAGATTGATCCATTTCATTCATAAAAACATAGAAAATAGGTGCAGAAGTAGGCCATTTGGCCCTGCAAGCCTGCACCGTCATTCAGTATGATCATGGCTGATTATCCAACTCAGAACCCTGTACCTGCTTTCTCTCCATACCCCCTGATCCCTTTAGCCACAAGGGCCATATCTAACTTCTTCTTAAATATAGCCAATGAACTGGCTTCAACTGTTTCCTGTGGCAGAGAATTCCACAGATTCACCGCTCTCTGTGTGAAGGAGTTTTTCCTCATCTCGGTCCTAAAAGGCTTCCCCTTTATCCTTAAACTATGACCCCTTGTTCTGGACTTCTCCAACATCGTAAACAATTTTCCTGCATCTAGCCTGTCCAATCCCTTTAGAATTTTATGTTTCAATAAGATACCCCCTCAATCTTCTAAATTCCAGTGAGTATAAGCCCAGTCGATCCTGTCTTTCTTCATATGAAAGTCCTGCCATCCCAGGAATCAATCTGGTGAACCTTCTTTGTGCTCCCTCTATGGCAAGAATGTCTTTCCTCAGATTAGGGGACCTAAACTGCACACAATACTCTAGGTGCGGTCTCAGCAAGGCCTTGTACAACTGCAGTAGAATCTCCCTTCTCCTGTACTCCAATCCTTTTGCTATGAATGCCAACATACCATTTGCCTTCTTCACCGCCTGCTGTACCTGCATGCATGCCCACCTTCAATGACTGTGACTGACAATGAATGATTCAATATCTCCAGTGTTTAAGATTCTGGATTTAACACAGTGAGAAGAAATACTGATGTACATCATTTTTAAATGACCACACAAGCTTTTTGAGTCAATAGACAATAGGTGCAGGAGTAGGCCATTCGGCCCTTCGAGCAAGCACCGCCATTCAATGTGATCATGGCTAATCATCCACAATCAGTACCATGTTCCTGCCCTCCCCCCATATCCCTTGACTCTGCTATCTTTAAGAGCTCTATCTAACTCTTCCTTGAAAGCATCCAGAGAATTGGCCTCCACTGCCTTCTGAGGCAGAGCATTCCATAGATCCACAACTCTCTGGGTGAAAATGTTTTTCCTGAACTCTGTGAAGTGACCCTTCAACTGTAAGTCTGTTGAGGTCATATACTGTGTTCAGCACACCCAGTGTGGCCCCCTGTATATCGATGAGGTCTGACGTAGATTGGGGAACCGCTTCTCCAAGCATCTATGCTCCGTCCGCCAGCACAAGCAGGATCTCCCAGTGACCACCCAATTTAATTTCACTTCCCATTCCCATTCTGAAATGTCCCTCCAAGGTCACCTCCACTGTAGTGAAAAAGCCACACTTCGGTTGGGGAGAAAAATAAAACTTTATATTCCGTTTGGGTACTCTCCAACCTGATGGTATGAACGTCGATTTCTCAAACTTCCCGTAATCCCCCTTCTTCCTTTCCCATCCCCTTTTTCCTCTCTCATGTAATTTCCTTGCACACCCATCACCTCCATCTGGTGCTCCTCTCCCCTTTTTCTCTTTCTTCCATGGTCTAATGTCTCTTTCACCAATCAACTTCCTAGCTCTTTGCTTCAGCCCTCCCCCTCCAAGTTTCAACTCTCCCCTGCCCCCACCTTTCTCCAATCCTGCCAAAGCTTTTCAGCCCAAAATGTTGACTGTGTTTATTTTGCCCTAGATGCTGCCTGGCCTGCTGAGTTCCTCCTGCATTTTGAGTGTGTTGCTCAGATTTCCAGCCTCTGCAGATTTTCTCTTGTTTGTGGTGTCAGTGTAATGTGTTCGATGTACAAAACACGAATGCCACTCAAACACAAAGCAGTACAGCACAGGAACAGTCCATTTGACCCACAATATCTGTAATTACCACGTTACCAGTCTGATCTAATCCCAATTTCCTCTGCAAACTGCATATCTGACACTGTGCTGATGTGGATGGATCAATCCTGCAGTCTGTCTCTCACTCTCTGTCCATTACAATCCTGTGTACGGTGTGACAGCATGGACACAGACACAGTTTGGGTCTGGATATATTCTGAGGAGGTAATTGATCATAGATTAAGTAAAGGTCTCAACCCAAAACAGTAACTCCTCATTTACCATCTGCAGATGCTGCCTGACCTGCTGAATACCTTCACAATCTTGTATGTTGCTCCAGATTCCAGCCGTCTCTGGTGCCACATACTGATGTTGAGTTTATAAAGGAAACTGACAGAGAATGAACGATGGACTCTCCGTGTCAGACACAAAGACAACATCTGCTGAAAAACCACAGGACGACATTGAGCAACAGTTGGAAACAAGGCCGAGGAGACAGATGGAGCTCGGAAACTGAATCAGGTTTATTATCACTGACATATGTTGTGAAAATTGTTTTATGCTGGCAGGAAAGTGCAAGACAGAAACATTACTGTAATTTGCAAAATAAATAAATAAATAATGCCAGAGACAAATCATCAGGTAGTGGTCTTGAGACAGGGAGAAGGTTTCATTTCCTCTGATCTTACTTAGATATTTTTGTTGTTCCCCACCCACCCGCTCTGTGCTGAATTGAAATCCTCCCATGCTGTCCACCAACACCCTCTGCTCCACAATGACTTCCCGAGGCCCCTCCACCTCTGCACATGAATAAAAATCAATAAGCAGAAAAGATGAAACATGAAAGTTAATTTGCCAATAATATGAAAGAGGACTCCAAAAGCTTTTTTTTCAGATACACAAGATAAAAGAGAGGCAAGAATATAAAATGACATTGAAGAAGTAGTAATGAGGGACAAAAAAGACAGAAAAAAATGTTAAATCAGTATTTTGCATCAGTCTTCATTGTGAAAGACACCGTCAGTAGGGCAGAAATTGGTGTGCTGGGGCAGAAGTCAGTGTAGTTGCTATTTCTAAGGAGAAGGTGCTTGGGTAGCTGAAAGTAGATAAGTCACATGGACCAGTGGACTATGCCCCAAATTTTTAAAAGAGGTAGCTGAAAAGTTAGTAGAAGCATTGGTAGTGATCTATCAACAATCACTAGAATCTGGAATGCATTCAGAGGAATGGAAAATTGCAAATGTCACTCCACTCTTTAAGAAGGGAGGGTGGCAAATGACAGTAAATTATAAGCTAGTTAGCCTGATTTCAATAGTTGGTAAGATATCCAGTATTAAAAATAACGTTTGGGGTACAGTACTAGGAGGCACATGATAAATTAGGCCTTATTCAACAAGGTTATCTTACCTGCCAAGTGTTGGAATTCATGGAGGAAATGACAGGTAGGGAACACATAGGAGAGTCCATGGTTGTTGTTTACTTGCATTTTCAGAAGGCCCTTGACAAGAGGCTGCTTAACAAGATATACGCCCATGGTGTTACAGGGAAGTATCAGCATGAATGGAAGAATGCCTGTCTGACAGGAAGCTGAGAGTAGGAATAAAGAGGGTCCCCTTTTTCAATTCCAGCCAATGACTAGTTGTGTTTCACCCTGATCGGTGTTGAGATAATTTCTTTTCACATAATACTGTATCTCAATACTCCGGATGACAGGATTGATGGATTTATGGATAAGTGGAGGGGAGATAGTGTTGACAAGCAGGGTGCCTACAGAAGGACTTACATAGGTCAGGAGACTGTGCAAAGTGTAGCAGATAGAATACGGTGTGGTGAAGTGTATGATCATGTTCTTTGGTAGCAGGATTAAAGGTGTAGACAGTTTTCTAAAAGAGGAGAAAATTCAGAAGTCAGAGATTCAAAGGGATTTCGGAGTCCTCCTGCAGGATGCCCAAATGTTAACCTGCAGGCTGAGTTGGTGATCAGGAAGGCAAACGTGATGTTAGAATTCATTTTGGGAGGACCAGAACATAAAAGAAAGGATGGAATGCTGAGGCTTTGTAAGGCAGTTGTTGGACTCCATTTAGAGTATTGAGCAGTTTTGGGACCTTTTTTGAAGAAAGGGTGTGCTGGCATTGGAGAATATCCAGAGGAGATTCACAGGAATGATCCTGCGAATGAAAGGGTTAATGTATGTAGAACGGTTGATGGTTCTGTGTAGGTATTTGCTGGAGTTTACCAGAATGAGGAGGATTTAATTGAAACCCATCAGATACTGAAAGCCCTGGACAGAGTGGACATTGAGAGACTGTGTCCCATCGTGGTGAAGTCTAAGACTGAAGGTCATAGACTCAGATTAGATGGACGTCCATTTAGAACAGAGATGAAAAGGAATTTCATTAGCTAGAGAGTGGTCATTGGAATTCATGCCACTGATGGTTGTGGAAGGAAAGACTGGTGTATTTAAAGAGGAACTTTTTTTCTAATCTTTTTTTACAGATTCCTCCTAAATAATATAATGTGTCTCTGCAGTTACTGTATTTCAAATAATAATATTGCATGTTTTAATCCAGTCTCTTTTTGACACCACATTTGCAACAGGAAACACACAGATTGAGAACAAAGGGCTGTTCATTTCACTCACGCAGGTATCACATGTTGAAAGCCACAAATGCAAATTCACCCACAGAGAGAGCTGACAGAGTTTCCTGGAAAATAGGGTAGTGATCTGGTACAGGGAGAGAAAGGGTCAAAGAGATACCATGCAGTTTCTAGAGCTGAATATTCTATTTCCCTGCAAAATTTACAAATTATTTACTCTTGCTTCTGTGGCCAATCCCGATCTAATAGGAATACCCCTCTGGTTAACTCTGCCTGGTTCTGTTCTCCTGTTCGCCACTGAATGCAGACAGACTGAGAACAGACGGATTTCACATCATAGACATAGGTAACATTTGATGAAAGGTCACAGAGCCTTTTATTTTTCGCTATTGAGCCCAAATCCAGGGAGAATTAGAAAGCATGGAAAACTAAAAATTCAAAAGTCAATAGTATTCATTCCCATTTGTTCATTATTTAGTTGAATCTGTCACAGCTATTACAGAGACTAATGTTTTAAATTAGTATACTAAATTTGACCAATGTGACCAAGATTTGCTCATACCTCCTTGAAAAATTGCTGAAGCTGTGCCAGATTAGTGGGGAGCAGTGGTAGACAGCCATCAAGAGGTCTTGCCAGAGATGTTCAATCGGTTAAGGTTCAGAATCTGACTGGGACAAGGACATTAATTTTCTTCATTTGAAGCCACTTCATGATTGCTCTGGCATTGTGCTTTGGGTTGTTGTCTTGGTAAAAAGATGAACATTAAGCTTTCTGGCAGAGCTAGCAGGTTTTTATCCAGAATCTCTGTGTTTAGCAGCATTCATCTTCCCATCAATACTGACCAGATTTGCAGTCCCAGCTCTTGAAAAGCATCCCCAAGGCATGAAGCTACCTCCACCAGTTTGTCTTTTGTACATTGGTTGTGAGTTGGTCTTTATTTGTGTGTAGTTTTTCATTGCTTCTATTGTATTTCTTTATAACACTGAGTGTCTGCATGGAAATGAATCTCAGGATAGTGCATGATGACATATAGAATACTGTATGCACACTGGTTATGAAATTACTTTGAACTTTGAATACACTCTAGTCATAAAACTGGTAGCACGTACAGGCCTTTTGGCCCTTCCATACCATGCTGACCATCAAGTACCTATCTATACTAAAACCAATTGAACACACTTCATTCATCGCCTCCTGCACCTTGTTGATTCCAGTGCTCATCTGGATATTACACTCTCAGGAACTGCATTCCAAACTCTGAAGAGCCCCTGGGTAAAAACTGAATCCAGATATCTGTTGTGAACCTTTGACTACTGACCATAAAACTGGACCCTCTGGTAATAACTATCTGGTATGAGAATGGCCACTGGTGCATCTGGGCATTGTGAAAGGTGAGGGAGATCAGCAAGATAAACAGTTGACATTTCAGACCTGAACCCGATGGGGGACCAATATCATTGCAGACAGGTTTGCTAGAGCTCTTGTGGAGGTTTAAACTGCTTTGGCAGGGGAATGGAAACTCGAGTGATAGAGCTGAGGATGGGAAGTTGGTATACAAGTGGAAACAGTGTATGGTGAGACAAAGGAAGGATAGTCAAATCATGTATATTGTCATCGAAATACGTAGATGAATACCATCAAAGGAGACAAGATTTTTCTGGACCAGGGTTAAAGTGCAGACGTACACATAACACACATACGAGGCACAATAACTTCGGAAAGTAAAAATAAAATCTGCAAATGAATCATGCATACATACTCAAAGTAAAATGCATTCATTAAATATTGTTGCATACAGAACCAATGAACTGGTGACATTATGAATGCGATGCTGCAGTGAGTTCTGAAGGCTAATGGCCCAAGGGAAGGCACTGTTTCCCATCCTGACTCTACTTGTCTTAATGCATCGGAGTCTCCTGCCTGGCAGTAGAAAGTGAAAGAGGATGTTGGATGGATGGGTGGGATCCTAAGGGCCCGGTGTACACAGCACTCCTGATAAATGTCCCTGATAGATGGTAGGGAAACCTCAGTGATAATCTCCACCGTAATCACAGTCACTTGTAGAGACCTTGGGTGCGATGCTCTGCTGCTCCCATTCCAGATGGAGATGCAGCTTGTCAGGGTTCCTGTAAAATTTTGCTGATGGAGGGTGCTCATGCACCTTACAAAGTGGAGGCGCTGCTGTGCAGCCTCGTTCAGGGAGGTGATGATGATGGACCAGCTGAGGTCATCCAGGATATGAACTCCCAGAAACTCGGTGCACTTAACTCTCCACAGAGGAGTTATGTAGCACAGAGGGGGATGGTTCATCTGCACCTTCCTAATATCCACAACCATTCCCTTGGTCTTATCTAAGTTCAAACTTGTGTTGCTGTTCTCACACTCCCGCACTGCTTCCTCTCTGTACTCTAACTCATCACTGCCATAAGCATTGTAGTGTTATCTGCAAACTGTATGACACGGTTTAAGCTGAATCCTGTGATTCAGTCATGCATCAGTAGTGCACTGAGCACACAGCCTGGGGTGCACCAGTGTTCAGCGTAATGGAACCAGAGATGTAGCTGCCCACACGGACTGACTGTGACCTTACCGTTATGAAGTCCAGGATCCAGTTACAGATGGAGGTGCTCAGACCCAGCAAGGACAGTTTCCCCACCAGTTTCTGGGGTATAATAGTGTTAAATCAGAGGATTGATTCAAGTGATAAGCAAACTGGAAAGCATGTAATTTAGCAAGAGAAAGGTTTTAATGCTCTCTATGAGCAGCCACTCAAGTCATTTCATAATCGATGATGGCAATGCCACCTCACAACACTCATTTAGGTCTGTTACTCTCACTTTCTTCGGTACTGGGATGATGTTGCCATCTTGAAAACCGAGGGTAAAATGGACCGTTCCAGTGACATATTGAATATATCCTTCAGCACCTCAGTCAGCTGGGCTGCGCAATCTTTCAGAACCCCTCCTGGTATATTATCAGGCCGTTCAGATCTGGATGGGTTGACTCTGGCCAAGGTAGCAGCCTTTCTGAGAATACACCAGTCCGTGCTTTCAATGCCATCCTGCAATGCTGAGTTTGTATGCTGCAATTAGCATAACAGATAAGTGATCTGGGAGCCCAATCCGGGGCAGAGGAACTGCTGTATATGCCCTTAGACTGTTAGTATAAGCCAGCTTCAGTGGATTTTCACTACTGGTAGCAAAACCAACATAGTGCTGGAATTTAGGCAGGTGATAGGTTAAAATTGCAGTCGGTGGGATTGGATGAAGTTTGCCTTTGACCTAAATATTAGGCTTAACATTTCAACATTTTGGATGAGTGAGGATAAAGTAAAAAGGAGAGTGCTGGAGAGGTTACAAAATTCTCCTGAATAAATAAAAAGACAAAAAAAGCCTCAAAAGGGACATAAATTGAACTGAAGCACTGTTAGAAATTAACAGCTATGAATGACATGGAACATACACAAAATGCTGGAGGAGCTCAGCAGGCTGATGGTGGGAGTGAGAAAAGAGCTTGGCCTTAGTGATGAGGAATTTTGATGATTGATGCTATTTCTCTACAGCCATGATTCATGTAGATGTGCTCAATAGTTGTGTGGGTTTTACCCATGATGTACTGGGCTGAATCCACTACCTCTTGTTGGATTTTCTGCTCAAAGGCATTGCTGTTCCCTGACCAGGACAGGTCCTCTGAGAGAGACACCCAGCAATTTAAACTTACAGACGTGCTCCCCCTCTGATCCTTCGGTGATTACTGGCTTATGGACCTCTGGTTTTCCTCTCCTGAAGTATACTATTAGTTCTTTGGTCTCATCGACATGGTGTGAGAGGTTGTTGTTAGGAAATGACTCAGTAAAGTGTTCTGACTCCCTCCTATATGCTGATTCATCACCAACTTGGATACAGCTCACAACAGTGGTGTCATCAGCAAACTTGTATATGGTGTTGGAGCAGTACTTTGCCATGACATAGAGTTCTGATAGAGAGAGAGATCACTGGGAAATGTTGCTGGTGAGGTAGTAATGGTGGACAGAGAAATGGCAAATGAACTTAATGGGTACTTTGCATCAGTCTTCTCCGTGGGGGGAAAAAAAACAAGCGCTGTGCTAGTGATTAATGAGTTTTAGGTGACAGGAGTGAGTGCCATTGCTATTACAAGGATAAAAGTGCGTGGCAAACTCAAACGTCTTAAGGTTGATAGGTCACTGGGACCAGATGGGCTACGTTCCAGATTCCAGAGAGGTTGCTTAAGTGATAATGGGTGCATTCGTAATGATCTTTCAAGAATCACAATAAACTTGCATGGTCCTGGAGAACTGGAAGATTGCAAATGTCACTCCACTCTTTAAGAATGGGGTAAGGCACAAGAAAAGAAATTATAGGCCATTCAGACTAACCTAATCTCAGTGGTGAGGAAAGTGTTGGAGTCCATTATTAAGGGTGAATGATTGGGGTACTTGGAGTCTAATGATAAAATAAATCAAAGTCAGTATGGTTTCTCTGAAGACAGATTAAGCTTGCCAGACAAATCTGTCAGAGCTCTTTGAGGAAGTAACAAGTAGGTTGGATAAATGACAGGCAGGGAAAGTCATTTAGATGGATTTCCAGAAGACATTTGATAGTGTGATACTGACGAGACAGTTTAGCAAATTAAACTCCTATGGCATTACAGGACGGATACTGGCATGGACAGAGGAATGGTCGGCAGACAGGAGAGCGTGAGTTGGAATAAATGGGGCCTTTGCTGGATGGCTGCCAGTACCTAGTGGTGTTCCTCAGCAGTCAGTATTATGATCTCTACTTATTGTGACCACTACTTACACATTTTGTTTGTCTGTGAATTGGATAATGTAATTAATGGCTTTGTGACAAAGTCTGCGGATGATGCAATGATAGCTGGAGGGATTGGTAGTGCTGAGGAAGCCATGTGATTGCAGTGGGAATTACACAAATAGGAAGAATGGGCAAACAGTGGCAGATGGAATACAGTGTTGATAATGAGAAAGCATTTTGATAAAAGGGACAACATTACGGACTATTATCTAAATGTAGTGAAGACTCAAACATTAGAGGTGCAGAGGGACAAGAGTCCTGGTTGAACATTTTCAGAAGTCTGATTCACATGTTGTGTCCGTAGTAAAGAAGGAAATGGAATGTTGGCATTTACTTCAAGGGCAATAGAACACAAAAGCAAAGAGGTAGTGGTGAGCCTTTATAAGATACTCGTCAGGCTGAGATTGGAGTATGGCCAACAGCTCTGGGCCCTATATCTCAGAAAGGATGTGTTGTCATTGGACAGAGTCCAGAGAAGTTCATAGGGATGGTTCCAGGAATGAGGGAGTTGACATATGAGGAGTGTTTGGCAGCTTTCAGCCTGTACTCACTGGAATTTATAAAAATACCCAAGGATCTCATTGAAACCTATTGGAAGTTGAAAGAACTAGACATGGTGATTTTGGAGAGTATGTTTCCTGTGGTGGGGTTATCCAGAACTAGAGAGCCAGACTCAACATTGTGGGGCGACCTTTTAGAACATAGGTAAGGAAGATTGTCTTAGCCAGAGAATGGTGAATCTGTGGAATGCTCTGCCACAGACTGGGGTGGGGGCAAAAAAAAATGTAGAAGCATTGGTAGTAATCTTTCAACAATCACTAGAATCTGGAATGGTTTCAGAGGAATGGAAAATTACAAATGTCACTCCACTCTTTAAGAAGGGAGGGTGGCAAATGACAGTAAATTATAAGCTAGTTAGCCTGACTTCAATGGTTGATAAGAATTTCCAGTGTTAAAATAAAGTTTGGGGTACTCGGAGGCATGTGATAAATCAGGCCATAGTCAGCAAGGTTCTCTTACCTGCCAAGTGTTGGAATTCATGGAGGAAATGACAGGTAGGGAACACATAGGACAGTCCATGGTTGTTGTTTACTTGCATTTTCAGAAGGCCCTTGACAAGATGCTGCTTAACAAGATATACGCCCATGATATTACAGGAAAGTATGAGCATGAATGGAGGAATGCCTGACTGACAGGAATCTGGAAGTAGGAACAAAGGGGGGCCCTTTCTGAATGCTAGCCGATGACTAATTTTGTTACATAATACTGTATCTCAATAGTCTAGATGAAAGGATTGATGGATTTATGGATAAGTAGAGGGAGGTAGCGTTGAGCAAGCAGGGTGCCTACAGAAGGACTTCCATAGGTCAGGAGACTGTGCAAAGTGTAGCAGATAGAATACAGTGTTGGGAAGTGTATGATCATGTACTTTGGTAGAAGGATTAAAGGTGTAGACTGGTTTCTAAAAGAGGAGAAAATTCAGAAGTCAGAGATTCAAAGGGATTTGGGAGTCCTCCTGCAGGATTCCCAAAGGTTAACCTGCTGGCTGAGTGGATGGTCAGGAAGGCAAACGGGATGTTAGAATTCATTTTGGGAGGACTAGAATATAAAAGCAAGGATGGAATGCTGCGGCTTTGTAAGGCAGTTGTCAGAATGCCTTTGGAGTGTTGAGTAGTTTTGGGGCCCTTTTTGAAGAAAGGGTGTGCTGGCATTGGAGAATATCCAGAGGTTCACAGGAATGATCCTGTGAATGAAAGGGTTAATGTCTGTAGAACATTTGATGGTTCTGTGTAGGTATTTGCTGGAGTTTACCAGAATGAGGAGGATTTAACTGAAACCTATTGGATACTGAAAGCCCTGGACAGAGTGGACATTGAGAGACTGTGTCCTATCGTGGTAAAGTCTAGGACTGAGGGTTATAGCCTCAGAATAGATGAACGTCCAGTTAGAACAGTGATGAAAAGGAATTTCATTAGCTAGAGAGACTCCTGGGAATTCATTGCCAAAGATGGTTGTGGAGGCAATGTCTGGTATACTTAAAGAGGAAGGTTTTTTCCAAGTGACCTGCTTTTACAGATTCCTCCTAAATAATGTAATATGTCTCTGCAGTTACTGTATTTCAAATAATAATACTGCATGTTTTAATCCAGTCTCTTTTTGACCCCACATTTGCAACAGGAAACACACAGATTGAGAACAAAGGGCTGTTCATTTCACTCACGCAGGTATCACATGTTCAAAGCCACAAATGCAAATTCACCCACAGAGAGAGGTGACAGAGCTTCCTGGAAAATAGGGTGGTGATCTGGTACAGAGAGAGAAAGGGTCAGAGAGATACCATGCAGTTTCTAGAGCTGAATATTCTATTTCCCTGCAAAATTTACAAATTAGTTACTCTTGCTTCTGTGGCCAATCCTGATCTAATAGGAATATCCCTCTGGTTAACTCTGCCTGGTTCTGTTCTGTTCGCCACTGAATGCAAACAGACTGAGAACAGACGGATTTCACATCATAGACATAGGTAACATTTGATGAAAGGTCACAGAGCCTTTTATTTTTTGCTATAGAGCCCAAATCCAGGGAGAATGAGAAAGCATGAAAAATTAAAAATTCAAAAGTCAATAGTATTCATTCCCATTTGCTCATTATTTAGTTGAATCTCTCACAGATATTGCAGAGACTAATATTTTAAATTAGTGTACTGTAGCGGTGTGCTACACGCAGCGCTAAAATAACGACACGGAGTCGGTAAACTGCGATCAAAGAATGTTTTATTTGAACTTCACAGCCCTGCTTTAAAGTCTCCCTCATCCCGCCCTCCCCGGGCGCGGGTGCTCCAAGAGACACGTACTCACAAACCCCCGCAGGCTTTTTCCCTTTGTTGCGGACCTGGCCTTTGTGCCTGCACGCTGGCTGATTTGTGAGCCGGTTCGAGTGTGCAAGTAAGTGGGTCGCCACATAACCCCCCCCTCCCAGAACCGGCGATACACTGCCCAATGTCCACAGTCTGGGCTGGACCCTGTTTGGGAGGTCAGCCTCTGCGCCTCGGTGCCGGAAACTCGACCGGTTGCGCCAAGTCCACGTGGGCCGGTTTGAGTCGGTCCACCGTGAAAACCTCCTCTCTCCCACCAACGTCCAGCACGAATGTGGACCCGTTGTTCCGGAGCACCGTAAACGGCCCCTCGTAGGGCCGTTGTAGCGGTGGCCAATGCCCGCCCCTTCGTACAAACACAAACTTACAGTTTTGCAGGTCTTTGGGTATGCAGATCGGGTTCTGCCCATGCTGCGACGTGGGTATGGGGGCCAAGTCACCGAGCCTCTCGCGTAGTCTGCCCAGGACTGCTGCGGGTTCTTCCTCTTGCCCCCTTGGGGTTGGTATGAACTCCCCGGGGACGACCAGGGGTGCGCCATACACCAACTTGGCCGACGAGGCGTGCAGATCGTCATTGGGCGCCGTGCGGATGCCGAGTAGGACCCAGGGAAGCTCGTCCTCCCAGTTAGCTCCTTGCAGGCGGGCCATGAGAGCCGACTTTAGGTGACGGTGGAAACGCTCCACTAGTCCGTTCGACTGTGGGTGGTAGGCAGTTGTGTGGTGCAATTAAGTCCCCAAAAGGCTGGCCATAGCTGACCACAGGCTGGAGGTGAACTGGGTGCCTCTGTCGGAGGTAATGTGGGCCGGTACATCAAAGCGGGACACCCAGGTGGTGATCAGTGCCCAAGCGAAAGATTCGGAGGTGGTGTCGGTGAGCGGGATTGCCTCTGGCCATCTTGTGAACCGGTCCACGATAGTCAGGAGGTGCCGCGCTCCACGCGACACTGGCAGGGGGCCCACGATATCCACATGAATGTGGTCGAAACGCCGGTGGGTGGGGTGGAACTGCTGCGGCGGGGCCTTGGTGTGTCGCTGCACCTTGGCCGTCTGGCAGTGCATGCACGTTCTGGTCCATTCACGGACCTGCTTGCAGAGTCCGTGCCAAACAAACCTGCTGGAGACCATCCGGACGGTAGTGCGGATGGAGGGGTGGGCCAAGTTATGAATGGAGTCGAAAACACGTCGTTGCCAAGGTGCCGGGACGACGGGACGGGGTTGGCCGGTGGTGACGTCACAGAGTAGGGTCCTCTCACCTGGGCCTACGGGGAGGTCCTGGAGCTGCAAACCGGAGACTTGCGGTCCTGTAACTCGGGATCTCCTCGTCTGCCTGCAGCGCCTCTGCCAGCGTCTCAAAGTCTACCCCTGGGGAAAGGGCGTGAATGTTAGGGCGAGAGAGCGCGTCCGCCACGACATTGTCCTTACCCGAGACGTGCCGGACATCCGTCGTGTATTCAGAGATGTAGGACAGATGGCGTTGCTGGCGGGACGACCAGGGATCGGACACCTTCATGAACGTAAAGGTAAGCGGTTTGTGGTCCGTGAACGCGGTGAAGGGCCTACCTTCTAAAAAGTACCTGAAATGCCGGATTGCCAGGTATAGCGCCAACAGTTCCCGGTCGAAAGCACTGTATTTGAGCTCGGGTGGCCGCAGGTATTTGCTGAAAAACGCCAGGGGTTGCCAGCGGCCCGCGATGAGCTGCTCCAGTACCCCACCAACTGCCATGTTAGATGCATCCACTGTGAGGGCGGTAGGGACGTCCATTCTGGGGTGCACTAGCATCGCGGCGTTTGCCAAGGCTTCATTCATTTGAATGAAAGCAGCGGCGGACTCCTCGTCCCAGGTAATGTCCTTGCCCAGACCGGACAGCGGGGCGAACAGGGGGCGCATGATCCGGGCAGCTGAAGGGAGGAAGCGGTGGTAGAAATTGACCATACCTACAAATTCCTGAAGGCCTTTGACCGTGGTGGGTCGGGGGAAATGGCGGACCGCATCTACCTTAGCGGGCAGAGGGGTTGCCCCGTCTTTAGTAATCCTGTGGCCCAGGAAGTCAATGGTGTCGAGCCCGAACTTGCATTTGGCCAGGTTGATTGTTAGACTGTAGTCACTCAACCGGGCATAGAGTTGACGGAGGTGGGACAGATGCTCCTGACGACTGCTGCTGGCTATGAGGATGTCGTCCAAATAGATGAATGCGAAGTCCAGGTCGCGTCTCACCGCATCCATTAACCGCTGGAACGTCTGTGCGGCATTCTTCAGGCCGAACGGCATGCGGAGGAACTCGAAAAGGGTGATGAGAGCCATTTTGGGGACGTCGTCCGGATGCATCGGCATTTGATGGTATCCTCGGACGAGGTCTACCTTGGAGAAGATCCGTGCGCCATGCAGGTTTGCTGCAAAGTCCTGAATGTGCGGCACAGGATAGCGGTCTGGTGTGGTAACCTCGTTCAGCCTGCAGTAGTCGCCGCATGGTCTCCAGCCCCCTGTTGCTTTGGGCACCATGTGCAGGGGGGAGGCCCGTGGGCTGTCAGACCGCGGGATGATCCGAATTCCTCCATCCTCTTGAACTCCTCCTTCGCCAGTCGGAGCTTGTCCGGGGGAAGCCGCCGAGCACGGGCGTGGAGGGGTGGTCCTTGGGTCGGGATGTGGTGCTGTACACCGAGTCAGGGCATGGCTGCCGTGAACTGTGGTGCCAGAACCGATGGGAAATCCGCCAGGACCCTGGTGAAGTCGTTGTCGGACAGCGTGATGGAGTCGAGGTGTGGGGCTGGCAACTGGGCTTCTCCCAGGGAGAACGTCTGAAGGGTCTCGGCGTGGACCAGCCTCTGCCTCGGCAGGTCGACCAGTAGGCTGTGAGACCGCAAAAAAATACGCACCCAGAAGCGGTTGGGCTACGGCGGCCAGTGTGAATTCCCACGTGAACTGGCTGGAGCCGAACCATAGCTGCACCTGACGGGTGCCATAAGTCCTTACTGTGCTGCCACTCACAGCCCTTGGGGGGGACCCGGTGCCCTGCTGCGGGTGTCGTAACTCGTCGGAGGTAGGACGCTGATCTCGGCACCGGTGTCGACCAAAAAACGGCGTCCCGACCTCTTGTCCCACACATACGGTAGGCTATCCCGAAGGCCAGCCGCCATAACCATCAGCGGCGGCTGGCCCTGGCGTTTCCCGGGAACTTGCAGGGCAGGCGACAACGGCGGGCTTCTGCGCCCCACTGCTACTGGTAGAAACACCATTGTTCGTTGGGCTCCCCATCCCTGCCTCTGGGGCTAGCGGGCTCTGCGGCCGGGCCTGGACTGGTTTGCTGCTGGGAGTGTGGTCTGGTGATCTGTGCGATGGACGTCCCACTCACCTTCTTGGCGTTCCACAGCAAGTCCGCCCAGGCTGCCACCTTCCGGGGGTCGGTGAAATCCGCGTCGGACAGCAGCAGGCGTATGTCCTCGGGTAGCTGCTCCAGGAATGCCTGCTCAAACATGAGGCAGGGTGTGTGTCCGTTGGCCAGAGACAACATCTCGTTCATTAAAGCTGATGGAGGTCTGTCTCCCAAGCCATCCAGGTGCAGTAAACGGGCAGCCCGCTCGTTGCGTGAGAGTCCGAAAGTCCTTAGGAGCAGGGCTTTGAATTCAGCGTACTTGCCGTCCGCCGGGGGAGACTGTACGAACTCCGCAATCTGGGCCATTGTGTCCTGGTCGAGGGAGCTCACCAAATAGTAGTAACGGGTGTCCTCTGAGGTTATCTACCGAACGTGGAATTGGGCTTCTGCTTGCTGGAACCATAGGTGAGGCCGTAGCATCCAGAAGCTTGGCAGTTTCAACAAAACCGCATGAACAAATGCGGCGTTGGTCATCTCCAGTCCAAAAATCGTTTGGACCGTCGGGGTCACCAATTGTAGCGGTGTGCTACACGCAGCGCTGAAATAACGACACGGAGTCGGTAAACTGCAAATAAAGAATGTTTTATTCGAACTTCACAGCCTTGCTTTAAAGTCTCCCTCATCCCGCCCTCCCCGGGCGCGGATGGTCCAAGAGACACGTACTCACAAACCCCCGCAGGCTTTTCCCTTTGTTGCGGACCGAGCCTTTGTGCTGCATGCTGGCTAATTGTGAGCCGGTTCGAGTGTGCTAGTAAGTGGGTCGCCACAGTACTAAATTTGACCAATGTGATGGAGGAAGGTTTGCTCATTCCTCCTTGCAAAATTGCTCAAGCTGTTCCAGATTAGTGGGGAGCAGTGGTGGACAGCCATCATGAGGTCTTGCCAGAGATGTTCGATCAGTTAAGGTCAGGAATCTGACTGGGGACAAGGACATTAATTTTCTTCATGTGAAGCCACTTCATGATTGCTCTGGCATTGTGCTTTGGGTGGTTATCTTGATAAAAAGATGAACATTAAGCTTTCTGGCAGAGATAGCAGGTTTTTAGCCAGAATCTCTGTGTTTTGCAGCATTCATCTTCCCATCAATACTGACCAGATTTGAAGTCCCTGCTCTTGAAAAGCATCCCCACAGCATGATGCCAACTCCACCAGTTTGTTGTTTGCACATTGGCTGTGAGTCAGTCTTTACTTGTGCTTAGTTTTCATTGCTTCTATTGTAATTCTTTATAACACTGAGTGTCTGTATGGAAATGAATCTCAGGGTAGTGTATGATGACTGTATGCACGTTGGTTATGAAATGACTTTGAACTTTGAAAACACTCTAGTCATAAAACTGGTAGCATGTACAGGCCTTTTGGCCCTTCCAGACCATGCTGACCATCAAGTACCGATCTATACTGATCCCAATTGAACACACTTCCTTCATCACCTCCTACACCTTCTTGATTCCAGTGCTCATCTGGATATTACGCTCTCAGGAACTTAATTCCAAACTCTGAAGAGCCACTGGGTAAAAATAGAATCCTGATATCTGCTGTGAACCTTTGACTACTGACCGTAAAACTGCACCCTCTGGTAATAACTATCTGGTCTGAGATGGCCACTGGTGCATCTGGGCATTGGGAAAGGTGAGGGAGATCAGCCAGAGATTATTGTTTAGCTTGGTCTTAATTTCAGAGCAATGAGATGTTGCAGTGTCTGCTCTGGGAGTTGGGTTGATGGTTGAAGAGCTGGATTTCCAAACTTATAATCTCTGTTACATGCTCTGAGTTTAGAAATATGAGGATTGGTCAGTGATTGCATGGCTAAAGTGATATATCAGAGGAGCAGACTTTAATTCAAGGTGCTTTGGGAAAAAAGATATGGATTTAGATTTTAAATTTGGAGGGGAGGGGTAGGCATTGTATTATAATGTCAGGACCTGGCAAATCATAAACACGAGATTCTGCAGATGCTGGAAAACCAAAGAAATGCATATAAAATGCTAGAGGAACTCAATAGGTCAGGCAGCATCTTTAGAAAGGAATAAACAGTTGACATTTCAGGCCTGAACCCGATGGGGGACCAATATCATTGCAGACAGGTTTGCTAGAGCTCTTGTGGAGATTTAAACTGTTTTGTCAGGGGAATGGAAACTCGAGTGATAGGGCTGAGGATGGGAAATTGGTATACAAGTGGATACAGTGTATGGCTGAAACAAAGGAAGGATAGTCAAATCATGTATATTGTCATTGAAATACGTAGATGTATACCATCAAAGGAGACAAAATTTTTCTGGACCGGGGTTAAAGTGCAGACGTACAAATAACACACATATGAGGCACAATAACTTAGGAAAGTAAAAATAAAATCTGCAAATGAATCATGCATAAATACTCAAAGTAAAATGCATAAATTAAATATTGCTGCGTACAGAACCAATGAACTGGTGACATTATGAATGCGATGCAGCAGTGAGTTCAGAAGGCAAATAGCCAAAGGGAATAAACTGTTTCCCATCCTGACTCTATTTGTCTTAATGCATCGGAGTCTCCTGCCTGGCAGTAGAAAGTGAAAGAGGATGCTGGATGGATGGGTGGGATCCTAAGGGCCCGGTGTACACAGCACTCCTGATAAATGTCCCTGATGGATGGTAGGGAAATCTCAATGTTAATCTCCACTGTAATCACAGTCATTTGTAGAAACCTTGGATTCGATGCTCTGCTGCTCCCATTCCAGATGGAGATGCAGCTTGTTAGGGCTCCTGTAACATTTTGCTGATGGAGGGTGATCACGCTCTTACAAAGTGGAGGCGCTGCTGTGCAGCCTCGTTCAGGGAGGTGATGATGATGGACCAGCTGAGGTCACCCAGGATATGAACTCCCAGAAGCTTGGTGCAATTAACTCTCCACAGAGGAGTCATGTAGCACAGAGGGGGATGGTTCATCTGCACCTTCCCTTGGTCTTATCCAAGTTCAAACTTGTGTTGCTGTTCTCACACTCCTGCTCTGCTTCCTCTCTGTACTCTAACTCATCACTGCCATAAGCATTGTAGTGTTATCTGCAAACTGTATGACACGGTTTAAGCTGAATCCTGCGATACAGTTGTGCATCATCAGTGCACTGAGCACACAGCCCTGGGGTGCACCAGTGTTCAGTGTAATGGAACTAGAGATGTTGCTGCCCACACAGACTGACTGTGACCTTACTGTTATGGAGTCCAGGATCCAGTTACAGATGGAGGTGTTCAGACCCAGCGAGGACAGTTTCCCCACCAGTTTCTGGGGTGGAATGGTGTTAAATCAGTGGATTGATTCAAGTGATATGCAAACTGGAAAGCGTGTAATTTAGCAAGAGAAAGGTTTTAATGCTCTCTATGACCAGCCACTCAAGTCATTTCATAATCGATGATGGCAATGCCACCTCACAACACTCATTTAGGTCTGTTACTCTCACTTTCTTCGGTACTGGGATGATGTTGCCATCTTGAAAACCGAGGGTAAAATGGACCGTTCCAGTGACATATTGAATATATCCTTCAGCACCTCAGTCAGCTGGGCTGCGCAGTCTTTCAGAACCCCTCCTGGTATATTATCGTGCCCTTCAGATCTGGATGTGTTGACTCTGGCCAAGGTAGCAGCCTTTCTGAGAATACACCAGTTTGTGCTTTCAATGCCATCCTGCAATGCTGAGTTTGTATGCTGCAATTAGCATAACAGGTAAGTGATCTGGGAGCCCAGTGTGGGGCAGTGGAACTGCTTTATTTCCACTCGGTATGTTAGTATAAGCCAGGTTCAGTGGATTTTCACTACTGGTAGCAAAACCAACATAGTGCTGAAATTTAGGCAGGTGATAGGTTAAAATTGCAGTCAGTGTGATTGCATGAAGTTTGTCTTTGACCTAAATGTTAGCTAAAACATTTCAACATTTTGGATGAGTGAGAATAAAGTAAAAAGGAAGGAGAGTGCAGGAGAGGTTACAAAAGTCTCCTGAATAAATAAAAAGACAAAAAGCTTTGAAAGGGATATAAATTGAACTGAAACACAGTTAGAAATTAACAGCTATGAATGACATGGTGGAACATACAAAAAATGCTGGAGGAACTCAACAGGTCAGGCAGCATCTATGGAAAGGAATAAATAGTTGACATTTCAGGCCTGAACCCGAGGGGGGACCAATATAATTGCAGATAGGTTTGCTGGAGCTCTTGTGGAGTTTTAAACAACTTTGGCAGGGGAATGGAAACTCAAGTGATAGGGCTGAGGATGGGAAGTTTGTATACAAGTGGATACAGTGTATGGCTGAGGCAGTGAGGGAGGATAGTCAAATCAAGTTTATTGTCATTGAAATACTTAGATGTATACAGTCAAAGGAGACAAGATTTCTCTGGACCGGAGGTAAAGCGCAGACGTACACGTAACACACATATGACGTACAATAACATAGGAAAGTAAGAATAAAATCTGCAAATTGATCTTGCATAAACACACAAAGCAAAGAGCATAAATTAAATATTGCTGGGTACAGAATCAATGAACTGGTGACATTATGAATGTGATACAGCAGTGAGGCAAATGGCCCAAGGGAATAAACTGTTTCCCATCCTGACTCTACTTGCCTTAATGCATCGGAGTCTCCTGCCTGGCAGTAGAAGGTGAAAGAGGATGCTGGATGGATGGGTGGGATCCTAAGTACCCGGTGTACACAGCACTCCTGATAAATGTCCCTGATGGGTGGTAGGGAAACCGTCTATGATAAATTCCGCTGTACTCACAGTCATTTGTAGAGACCTTGAGTGCGGTGCTCTGCTGCTCCCGTACCAGATGGTGATGCAGCTTGTCAGGGATCCTGTAAAATTTTGCCGATGGAGGGTGCTCACGCACCTGAATATCCTTACAAAGTGGAGGCGCTGCTGTGCAGCCTCGTTCAGGGAGGTGATGTTGATGGACCAGCTGAGGTCATCCAGGATATGAACTCCCAGAAGCTCGGTGCACTTAACTCTCCACAGAGGAGTCATGTAGCACAGACGGGGATGGTTCATCTGCACCTTGCAAATATCCACAGCCATTCCCTTGATCTTATCCAAGTTCAGACTTAAGTTGCTGTTCTCACACTTATGCTCCACTTCCTCTCTGTACTCTAACTCATCATTACTATAAGCACTGTAGTGTTATCCGCAAACTGTATGACACAGTTTGAGATGAATCCGGCGATACAGTTGTGCATCAGCCTGGGGTGCACCAGTGCTCAGTGTAATGGAACTAGAGATGTTGCTGCCCACACAGACTGACTGACCTTACCGTTGTGAAGTCCAGGATCCAGTTACAGATGGAGGTGCTCAGACCCAGCAAGGACAGTTTCCCCACCAGTTTCTGGGGTATAATGGTGTTAAATCAGTGGATTGATTCAAGTGATAAGCAGACTGTAAAGGGTGTAATGTAGGAGAAAGGCTTTAATGCAGTCTGACCAGCTGCTCAAGTCATTTCATAATAGTTAATGGTAATGCCACTTCATGACACTCATTTAGGTCCGTTATTCTCAATTTCTTAGGCAGTCGGATGACGTTGCCATCTTAAAAACCGAGGGTAAAATGTACTGTTCCAGTGAGATGTTGAATATATCTGTCAGCAACTCAGTTAGCTGGGCTGCCCAGTCTTTCAGAACCCCACCTGGTATATTATCGGGCCCTGCAGATCTGGATGGGTTGACTCTGGCCAGGGTCTTCCCTCACCCCAGCTTCAGCCAGACAGAGTATCTGCTCTGTGATGGTAAATTTCTCAGTACTTGTCTCTGTGCTTGCTGGTCATGGAATCCACATATTCCTCGATGTGAATGTGGTTGCCCTGGGTAGCAGCCTTTCTGAGCATACTCCAGTTCATGTTTTCAAAGCCGTCCTGCAATGGTGAGATCACTCCCTCAGAACTGGTTTGTGCAGTTTGATCAGTGGTTTGAATGCTGCGATTAGCATAACAGATAAGTGATCTGGGAGCTCAGCCTGGGGCAGAGGAACTGCTTTATATGCACATGGTCTGTTAGTATAAGCCAGGTTCAGTGGATTTTCACAACTGGTAACAAAACCAACATAGTGCTGGAATTTAGGCGGGTGATAGGTTAAAATTGCAGTCGGTGGGATTGGATGAAGTTTGTCTTTGACCTAAATATTAGGCTTAACATTTCAACATTTTGGATGAGTGAGGATAAAGTAAAAAGGAGAGTGCTGGAGAGGTTACAAAATTCTCCTGAATAAAAACAAAAAAAGCTTTGAAAGGGACATAAATTGAACTGAAGTACAGTTAGAAATTAACAGCTATGAATGACATGGAACATACACAAAATGCTGGAGGAGCTCAGCAGGCTGATGGTGGCAGTGAGAAAAGAGCTTGGCCTTAGTGATGAGGATCTTTGATGATTGATGCTATTTCTCTACAGCCATGATTCATGTAGATGTGCTCAATTGTTGTGTGGGTTTTACCCATGATGTCCTGGGCTGAATCCACTACCTCTTGTTGGATTTTCTGCTCAAAGGCATTTCTGTTCCCTGACCATGCTGTAACACAGCCAGTCAGCAGACTGCACCACACAACTACAAAACATTACCAAGGTTTTTGATGACATGCCAAATCTCCGCAGACTACTGAGGAAGTAGAGGTATTGTCATGCTTTATTCACAAATATCTTTCTATAATGGGTCCAGGACAGGTCCTCTGAGAGAGACACCCAGCAATTTAAACTTACTGACAAGCAACCCCTCTGATCCTTCGGTGATTACTGGCTTATGGACCTCTGGTTTTCCTCTCCTGAAGTATACTATTAGTTCTTTGGTCTCATCGACATGGTGTGAGAGGTTGTTGTTAGGACATGACTCAGTAAAGTGTTCTGACTCCCTCCTATATGCTGATTCATCACCAACTTTTATACAGCTCACAACAGTGGTGTCATCAGCAAACTTGTATATGGTGTTGGAGTAGTACTTTGCCATGTCATAGAATTCTGAGAGAGTTGGCATTGGAGTTCATAATGGATCACTGGAGAATGTTGCTGGTGAGGTAGTAATGGTGGACAGAGAAATGGCAAATGAACTTAATGGGTACTTTGTATCAGTCTTCTCCGTGGGGGGGGGAACAAGCGATGTGTTAGTGAGTCATGAGTTTTAGGGGACAGGAGTGAGTGCCATTGCTATTACAAGGATAAAAGAGCGTGGCAAACTCAAACGTCTTAAGGTTGATAGGTCACTGGGACCAGATGGACTACGTTCCAGATTCCAGAGAGGTTGCTTAAGAGATAATGGATGCATTCGTAATGATCTTTCAAGAATCACAAGAAACTTGCATGGTCCTGGAGAACTGGAAGATTGCAAATGTCACTCCACTCTTTAAGAATGGGGTAAGGCACAAGAAAAGAAATTATAGGCCATTCAGCCTAACCTAACCTCAGTGGTGAGGAAAGTGTTGGAGTCCATTATTGTGGGTGAAGTTTTGGGGTACTTGGAGCCCAATGATAAACTAAGTCAAAGTCAGAATGGTTTCTCTGAAGACAGATTAAGCTTGCCAGACAAATCTGTCAGAGCTCCTTGAGGAAGTAACAAGTAGATTGGATAAATGACAGGCAGGGAAAGTCATTTAGATGGATTTCCAGAAGGCATTTGATAATGTGATACTGATGAGACTGTTTATCAAATTAAACTCCTATGGCATTACAGGAAGGATACTGGCATGGACAGAGGAATGGTTGTCGGACAGGAGACCGTGAGTAGGAATAAATGGGGCCTTTGCTGGATGGCTGCCAGTACTAGTGGTGTTCCTCAGCGGTCAGTATTGTGACCTCTACTTATGGTGACCACAACTTACACATTGTTTGTCTATGAATTGGATAATATAATTGAAGGCTTTGTGACAAAGTTTGTGGATGATACAAAGATAGGTGGAGGGATAGGTAGTGCTGAGGAAGCCATGTGATTGCAGTAGGAATTAGACAATTAGGAAGAATGGACAAAAGGTGGCAGATGGTATATAATGTTGGAAATGAGAATGCATTTTGATTAAAGTGACAACATTGCAGACTATTATCTAAATGTGGAGAAGCTCAAACATCATAGGTGCAGAGTTTTCATGCAACATTCCCAGAAGTCTTCTAGGGAAATAGACCACAAAAGCAAGGAGGTAGTGGTGAGCCTTTATAAGACACTCGTCAGGCTGAGCTTGGAGTATGGTCAACAGCTCTGGGCCCTATATCTCAGAAAGTATGTGTTGTCATTGGACAGAGTCCAGAGAAGTTCACGAGGATAGTTCCAGGAATGAAGGAGTTGACATATGAGGAGTGTTTGGCAGCTTTCAGTCAGTACTCACTGGAATTTAGAAAATTGCCCAAGGATCTCATTGAAACCTATTGGAAGTTGAAAGGACTAGACATCGTGATTTTGGAGAGTATGTTTCCTATGGTGGGGTTATCCAGAACGAGAGAGCACAGCCTCAAAATTGGTGGGCGACCTTTCAGAAAATAGGTAAGGAGGATTGTTTTAGCCAGAGAATGGTGAAGCTGTGGAATGCTCTGCCACAGACTGTGGTGGAGGCAGAAAAATTTGTAGAGGCATTGGCAGTGATCTTTCAACAATCACTAGAATCTGTAGTGGTTTCAGAGGAATGGAAAATTGCAAATGTCACTCTACTCTTTAAGAAGGGAGGGGGCAAATGAAGTAAATAATAAGCTAGTTAGCCTGACTTCAATGGTTGGTAAGAATTTCCAGTATTAAAAATAAAGTTTGGGGTACTAGGAGGCATGTGATAAATTAAGCCATATTCAGCAAGGTTATCTTGCCTGCCAAGTGTTGGAATTCATTGAGGAAATGACAGGAAGGGAACACATAGGAGAGTCCATGGTTGTTGTTTACTTGCATTTTCAGAAGGCCCTTGACAAGGTGCTTCACGAGAGGCTGCTTAACAAGGTAAGGATGCCAGCATGAATGGAAGAATGCCTGACTGACAGGGATCTGGGAGTAGGAATAAAGGGGGGCCTTTTCTGAATTCCAGTCAATGACTCATTTTGTTTCACCCTGATCAGTGTTGGGATCACTTCTTTTCACATAATATTGTATGTCAATAGTCTGGATGACAGGATTGATGGTTTTATGCATGATACAAAGATAAGTAGAGGGAGGTAGCGTTGAGCAAGCAGGGTGCCTACAGAAGGACTTACATAGGTCAGGAGACTGTGCAAAATGTAGCAGATAGAATACAGTGTTGGGAAGTGTATGATCATGAACTTTGGTAGAAGGAGTAAAGGTGTAGACTTTTTTCTAAAAGAGGGGATGTTATGAACCCCATAACTGGGGCACTTACCAGCAAAGATAGAGAGGTCCGCTGAAGTCTGATGGTACTATTTTTAAGCGTTTTTATTTATAAAGGGGCACAAAAGTAAGGTTAATACAAACATTCAGATAATATACGTCATCACTACTCAATCTAAAGCGCGGGTATAGTAATAATCAACAATAAGAAGTAGCTCTATCGTTTGTCTAGGGGTAAAAATATTGTCCGATGGAAATATCAAAGTCTCTGGAGTTCATGCAGGCTTATAGCCTTTTGGGGACCGCTGGGTCTCACGTGTTGGAGAGAGAAAATAAACTTGCCAGCCTTTTGGACTCAAATCGTTGAATCAGGAACATGGGTTCCCCGTTGTCAGTTCGAAGTCCTTTTCGGGCTTATCAGCCACTCATTCCCCAGGCTAGGGGAACCGAACCACACGTGGCTCCCGAACAGCCTCCCGTCCTCACGGGAGCGATGAGCGATGGTGTCTCCTTCTGGTGCGTCACCAGGGTACTGCCTCCTGCAGTCCCCTTTTTATCTTGACTTGCAGAGTTGTAGATGTCAATCAAGGTAGGGTGATACAATCCCCACCCCACATTGCCCGAGGGTGTCCATGTCCCTGATAGCTGGCACGTCGTATAGAGTCGCAATTCACACAGGTGTCTCTAAGAACAATGGTCAAATCGGTAGCATTGTCTCTCATTTCCTGGGTCCAAGACCTGAATTAATAGCAATCTTGTGATTCTCCGGAAGGAGGGGGCTGGTATCATAACACCTCCCCTCTAAAAAAAAAACGTTTTTTACCAGCGGTTAAAAACGGATTCGTACAGAGTCTTACAGGATTTTAGAATCTAACACAATACACAAGCTTTTCTTTTCACTACAGAGCTATACAGTTATACATTTAATTCAGCATCTAAACAGGTAACGATTACAGTGGCACTTCCTTTAATATTTTTCCCCTCTTGTACTTGACTAAAGGCTGTTAGCATCAGATTTCAACTTAACAGGCAGGTTCAAAGGGGTTGTCTTTGTCATTCACATGCTTTGTAAAAATCCCATACAGCCAGTTTTTCTATTTAAAAATGGCGCCCGCATTAACTGTCACCTTTTTTCCGGTGAGTTTCTATGGGAGGAACTCGAGTAGTTTGGCGAGGTAAACTCCTGTCCGCCTCATTCATAGGAGTTATTTTATCAACACCGGGTCCCAGACTTAAGTCATTTCCACCCAATTCTTTAGTTTTCTCTTCAGGAACCGTCATGTTATTAGTTTTCAATTTAAGATCTGCAAGCGATCCCTCTTTGTTCAAACAGCATTTCAAATTCGGCTGATTCACACCACACCCTTGAATAACAATAGTGTGTGGTGCCCCGGCAGCTCCCGGCTTACTCTGTAAGCGATCTGCAGGGTTTAAATTTTCTTTATTCGGTTTGGGAACTACAAAATTTCTGTTCCCTTCAATAAGAATATTTATCCCCCATGTTTGAGTTCCGCCTTAAGTTTCACCACCCCTTCGAGTACAAACACCTGGGAACCTTTACTTCCCAAAATTACCAGGGTTAACCCTGTCTTCACTGAACCCAGTCTATCTGACCCAAAAGTACGTCCGTCTCGTTCAGCTGAATCAGATACGTCAGACCTTTTCTGAGCTCCGGGACTAGGTTCAGGACCACGTGCATCCCCGTCTTGGACACACTCAAACGGGACATTGACCTCTTCCAGGCTTTCAATACCCGTACCTTTTTCAAATTCCAAATTCCCTTGCTCCTCCCAGCTACTCTCTGGGCAACTCCCTTCCGGATTAAACTCAACTCCGCGGGCTGAAACAACCTCATCTGCCAACCCAGCAGATCTTTCCAAGGTAATGGCATCCTTTTCATCTAGGACTGCCCTCATCCCATTATCGGGAACACCTTTATAACTCTCAACCTCTTCAAACAGGTCTGCCAAACCAGACCGATCATCCATTTCCAACTCTGGACCTTTTAACAGCTTTATCTGTTTCTCATCTTTATTTCCTACCTCTAGGACCTTTCTCTTCACTAATGGAAGATCTATCTCCTCTCCCTTACCCCCTTTCACTTTACTACTCCTCGTTTTACCACCCTCTAAACCCGCGTGGCACAGGGTCGGTAAAGACGTCTCGGCCAAATCAAAACTGCTCAGATTTAAACTGCTCTCGTTCACAGCTGCCGCTCTCGACAGGCTGCGAGTGACCGTGCATGCGGGATAGATCTTAGGTTCTGAGGGAGGGGCCTCAACCCACGCAGGCTGCATCAACATTATTCATTCCCATTTGCTCATTAATTAGTTGAATCTCTCACAGCTATTACATAGACTAATGTTTTAAATTAGTGTACTAAATTTGACCAATGTGATGGAACAAGTTTTACTCATTCTTCCTTGCAAAATTGTTCAAGCTGTGCCAGATTAGTGGAGAGTAATGGCAGAAAGCCATCAAGAGGACTTGCCAGAGATGTTTGATCGATTAAGGTCCAGGATCTGACTGCGATGAGGACATTAATTTTCTTCATTTGAAGCCACTTCATGATTGCTCTGGCATTGTGCTTTGGGTGGTTGTCTTGATAAAAGATGAACATTAAGCTTTCTGGCAGAGATAGCAGGTTTTTATCCAGAATCTCTGTGTTTAGCAGCATTCATCTTCCCATCAATACTGACCACATTTGCAGTCCCTGCTTTTGAAAAGCATCCTCACGGCATGATGCTAAATCAACCAGTTTGTCTTTTGTACATTTGTTATGAGTTGGTCTTTATTTCTGCGTAGTTTTTTGTTGCTTCTATTGTATTTCTTTGTAACACTATGAGTGTCTGCTTGGAAATGAATCTCAGGGTAGTGTATGATGACATACAGTATACTGTATGCACGTTGGTTATGAAATTACTTTGAACTTTGAAAACACTCTAGTCATAAAACTGGTAGCATTTACAGGCCTTTTGGCCACGCTGACCATCTATCTATACTAATCCCAATTGAACACACTTCATTCTTCGCCTCCTACACCTTGTTGATTCCAGTGCTCATCTGGATATGACGCTCTCAGGAACTGCATTCCAAACTCTGAAGAGCCACTGGGTAAAAATAGAATCCTGATATCTGCTGTGAACCTTTGACCACTGACCGTAAAACTACACCCTCCGGTAATAACTATCTGGTCTGAGATGGCCACTGGTGACATCTGGGCATTGTGAAAGGTGAGGGAGATCAGCCAGTGATTATTGTTTAGCTTGGTCTTAATTTCAGAGCAATGAGATGTTGCAGAGTCTGCTCTGGGAGTTGAGTTGATGATTAAAGAGCTGGAGTTCCAAGCTTATCATCTCTGTTATGTGCTCTGAGTTTAGAAATATGGGATTTGTCAGTGATTGCATAGTTAAAGTGATATTTCAGAGGAGCAGACCTTAATTCAAGTTGCTTTTGGAAAAAGATATGGATTTAGATTTTAAATTTGGAGGGGAGGGGTAGGCATTGTATTATAATAAGTCAGAACCTGGCAAATCATAAACGCGAGATTCTGCAGATGCGGGAATACCAAAGAATTGCATGTAAAATGCTGGAGAAACTCAACAGGTCAAGTTGCATCTATGGAAAGGATAAACAGTTGACATTTCAGGCCTAAACCTGTGGGTGGTGGGGGGGGGGGGGGGGGGGTAGGGGAACAGATATTGTTGCAGACAGGTTTCCTGGAGCTCTTGTGGAGGTTTAAAGTACTTTGGCAGGGGAATGGAAACTCGAGTAACAGAACTGAGGATGGGAAGTTGGTATACAAGTGGATATAGTGTATGGCTGAGACAGTGAGGAAGGATAGTCAACTCATGTTTATTGTCATCGAAATACGTAGATATATACCGTCAAAGGAGACAAGATTTCCCTGGACCAGGGGTAAAGCGCAGACGTACACGTAACACACATATGAGGTACAATAACTTAGGAAAGTAAGAATAAAATCTGTAAATGTATCATGCAGAAATACACAAAGTAAAATGCATAAATTAAATATTGTTGCGTACAGAACCAATGAACTGGTGACATTATGAATGTGAGGCTGCAGTGAGTTCAGAAAGCTAATGGCCTAAGGGAAGAAACTGTTTCCCATCCTGTCTGTACATGTCTTAATGCATCAGAGTCTCCTGCCTGGCAGTAGAAAGTGAAAGAGGATGCTGGATGGATGGGTGGGATCCTAAGGGCCTCCTTAAGTACACAGCACTCCTGATAAATGTCCCTGATGGATGGTAGGGAAACCTCAATGATAATCTCCACCATTCTCACTGTCCTTTGTAGAGACCTTGGGTGCGATGCTCTGCTGCTCCCATTCCAGATGGAGATGCAGCTTGTCAGGACTCCTGTAAAATTTCACTGATGCAGGTTGCTCACGCACCTGAATATCCTTACAAAGTGGAGGCGCTGCTGTGCAGCCTCGTTCAGGGAGGTGATGTTGACGGACCATCCAGGATATGAACTCTCAGAAACTTGGTGCACTTAACTCTCCACAGAGGAGTCATGTCACAGAGGGGGATGGTTCATTTGCATCTTCCTAATATCCACAGCCATTTCCTTAGTCTCATCCAAGTCAAAATTTGTGTTGCTGTTCTCACACTTCCACTCCACTTCATCTCTGTACTCTGACTCATCATTACCATAAGCACTGTAGTGTTCTCCGCAAACTGTATGACGCGGTTTAAGCTGAACCCTGTGATACAGTGATGCATCAGCGGTGTGCTGAGCACACAGCCCTGGGGTGTACCAGTGTTCAGTGTAATGGAACTAGAGATGTTGCTGAACACACGGACTGACTGTGACCTTATTGACATGAAGTCCAGGATCCAGTTACAGATGGAGATGTTCAGACTCAGTGAGGACAGTTTCCTCACCTGTTTCTAGGGTATAGTGGTGTTAAATCAGTGGATTGATTTAGTGATAAACAAACTGGAAAGGGTCCCATGTAGCCATCTAATACAGTCTATGACCAGCCACTCAAATAATTTCATAATGGTTGATGGTAATGCCACTGGACGATCGTCATTTCGACTGGTTACTGTCACTTTCTTAGGCAATGGGATGCCATTGCCATCTTAAAAACTAAGGGTAAAATGGACTCTTCCAGAGAAATGTTGAATATAACCTTCACCACCTCAGTTAGCTGGGCTGCCCAGTCTTTCAGAACCCCACCTGATATATTTTCGGGCCCTGCAGATCTGGATGGGTTGACTCTGGCCAGGGTCTTCCTCACCTCAGCTTCAGCCAGACAGAGCATCTGCTCCCGTGGTGACTTTCTCGCCAGCACTCTGTTCTGTGCATCAAACTGGGCAAAAAGATATTCAGCCTGTCAGTGAGTTAAAGCGTCCTTGTTATTGACGTGCTGGGTATATTTGTCTGTAATCCTTTGAATTCCCTGCCACATGCGCATTGTATCTCTGGTATCACTGAAGTGGTTCTATGTTCTCTGGGAATGCTCCTGTTTCACCTTCCCAATGGAGTGGGTAAGCACAGTTCTTATTTCCCTGAGAAGTGTCATGTCTCTGGCTCTAAAGGGCGAATCACAATCCCTCATCAATGCACGTATATCTGCAGTAAGCGATGGCTTCTGATTTGCCCGCACATAGATGTGTTTTGTGATGGTAAATCTCTCAGTACATGTCTCTGTGTTTGCTGGTCACAGAATCCACATATTCCTCGATGTGAATGTGGTTGCCTTTCTGAGCATACTCCAGTTCGTGTTTACAAAGCCGTCCTGCAATGGTGAGATCACTCCCTCAGAACTGGTTTGGCCAGTTTGATCAGTGGTTTGAATGCTGCAATTAGCATAACAGATAAGTGATCTGGGAGCCCAATGTGGGGCAGAGGAACTGCTTTATATGCACTTGGTATGTTAGTATAAACTAGGTTTAATGTACAGTATTTTCACTACTGGTAGCAAAACCAACATAGTGCTGGAATTTAGGCAGGTGATAGGTTAAAATTGCAGTCAGTGTGATTGGATGAAGTTTGTCTTTGACCTAAATATTAAGTTTAACATTTCAACATTTTGGATGAGTGATGGTAAAGTAAAAAGGGAATCAGAGTGCAAGAGAGGTTACAAAAGTCTCTTGAATAAATAAAAAAAGGTCAAAAAGCTTTGAAAGGGATATAATTTGAACTGAAGAATGGTTAGGAATTGACAGCTATGAATAACACGGTGGAACATACACAAAATGCTGGAGGAGCTCTGCAGGCCAGACAGCATCTATGGTAAAAAAAAGTGCAGCCAACGCTTTGAGCGGAAACCCTGCACCTTTTAGCTGATGGTGGCAGTGAGAAAAGAGCTTGGCCTTAGTGATGAGGATCTTTGATGATTGATGCTATTTCTCTACAGCCATGATTCATGTAGATGTGCTCAGTAGTTGTGTGGGTTTTACCCATGATGTCCTGGGCTGAATCCACTATCTCTTGTTGGATATTCTGCTCAAAGGCATTGATGTTCCCAGACCAGGCCAGAACACAGCCAGTCAGCAGACTTTGAACCACACAGCTACACAAATTAACCAAGGTTTTTGATGACATGCCAAATCACAGACCCCTGAGGAAGTAGAGGTGCTGTCATGCTGCCTTCACAATCATCTTTCTATAATGGGTCCAGGACAGGTCCTCTGAGAGAGACACCCAGCAATTTAAACTTACAGACATGCTCCCCCTCTGATCCTTCGGTGATTACTGGCCTATGGACCTCTGGTTTTCCTCTCCTGAAGTATACTATTAGTTCTTTGGTCTCATCGACATGGTGTGAGAGGTTGTTGTTAGGACATGAGTCAATCAAATGTTTTGACTCCCCCCATATGCTATTTCATCACCAACTTTGATACAGATCCAACAGTGGTGCCATCAGCAAACTTGTATATGGTGTTACAGTTCATAATGGATCACTGAGAAATGTTGCTGGTGAGATGGTAATAGCAGACAAAAAAATGGCAAATGTACTTAATGGGTACTTTGCATCAGTCTTCTCTGTGGGGGAAAAAAACAAGTGCTGTGCCAGTGGTTCATGAGTATTAGGGGACATGAGTGAGTGCCACTGCTATTACAAAGAGAAAAGAGTGTGGCAAACTCAAACGCCTAAAGGTTGATAAGTCACTGGGTCCAGATTCCAGAGAGGTTGCTGAAGAGATAATGGATGCATTCGTAATAATCTTTCAAGAATCACGTGATGCTTGCATGGTTCCGGAAAACTGGGTGATTGCAAATATCGCTCCACTCATTAAGAATGGAGGAAGGCACAATAAAAGGAATTTTAGGCCGTTTAGCCGAACCTAAACTCAGTGGTGAGGAAAGTGTTGGAGTCCATTATTGTGGGTGAATGATTGGGGTACTTGGAGTCTAATGATAAAATAAATCAAAGTCAGTATGGTTTCTCTGAAGACAGACAAAACTTGCCAGACAAATCTGTCAGAGCTCTTTAAGGAAGTAACAAGTAGGTTGGATAAATGACAGGCAGGGAAAGTCATTTAGATGGATTTCCAGAAGACATTTGATAATGTGATACTGATGAGACTGTTTAGCAAACTAAACTCCTATGGCATTACAGGAAGGATACTGGCATGGACAGAGGAATGGTTGGCGGACAGGAGAGCGTGAGTAGGAATAAATGGGGCCTTTGCTGGATGGCTGCCAGTACTAGTGGTGTTCCTCAGCGGTCAGTATTGTGATCTCAACTTATTGTGACCACAACTTACACATTGTTTGTCTATGAATTGGATAATATAATTGAAGGCTTTGTGACAAAGTTTGTGGATGATACAAAGATAGGTAGAGGTAGTGCTGAGGAAGCCATGTGATTGCAGTAGGATTTAGACAAATAGGAAGAATGGGCAAAAGGTGGCGGATGGAATATAATGTTGGAAATGAGAATGCATTTTAATAAAATTGACAGCATTATGGACTATAATCTAACTGTGGAGAAGGCTCAGACATCAGAGAGACTTAAGAGTCCTCGTGCAACATTCCCAGAAGTTTGATTCACAGGTTGTGTCTGTGGTAAAGAAGGGAAATGCAATGTTGGCATTTACTTCAAGGGGAATAGACCACAAAAGCAAGGAGATACTGGTGAGCCTTTATAAGATACTAGTCAGGCTGAGCTTGGATTATGGTCAACAGTTCCGGGCCCCATATCACAGAAAGGATGTGTTGTCACTGGCGAGTGTCCAGAGAAGTTCATAAGGATAGTTCCAGGAATGAAGGGGTTGACACATGAGGAGTGTTTGGCAGCTTGTGGCCTGTACTCACTGAAATTTAGAAAAATGCCCAAGGATCTCATTGAAACCTATTGGAAGTTGAAAGGACTAGACATGGTGATTTTGGAGAGTATGTTTCCTATGGTGGGGTTATCCAGAATGAGAGAGCACAGCCTCAAAATTGTGGGGAGACCTTTCAGAACATAGGTAAGCAGGATTGTTTTAGCCAGAGAATGGTGAATCTGTGGAATGCTCTACCACAGACTGCAGTGGGGGCCAAAGCCATGTGAATATTTAAAGCAAAAGTTGATTGTTCTCTGACCAGTCAGGGCATCAAGGGATATGGCAAGAATGTAGGTGTATGTGGTTGAGTGGGATCCAGGATCTGCCATGATGGACTGAATGGACTAATTCTGCTCATGTGCCTTCTCGTCTTGTGGTCTTATAGGATTGGGAAGATGTAGAATCCTTGTGGGTAAAGAAACTGCTAAAGTAAAAAGACCCTGACAGGAGTTATATGCCAGCCTCTGAACAGTAGCAAGGATGTTGGCTACAAATTACAACAGGGAATAGAAAGGTAATGTAAAAAGTGCAATGCGATGTTAGCCATTGGGGGTTAAATTTTCAGGAAGATTGGGAAAAACCGATTGGCATCAGATCACAAAAGAATGAATTTGTAGGATGTCTGCATGATGACTTTAAAGCAACTTGTTGTTGAGCACACTAGGATAAAGACAAGTCTGGATTTGGTCTTGTGTAATCAGACAGTGATCATAATTTGATAGAATTCACCTTGCAGTTTGAATGGGAGAAGCTAAAATTGGATATATAAGTATTACAGTGGAGAAAAGCGAACCACAGAGGCATGAGAGTGGATGGACAAAGTAATTGAAAGGGAACATTAGCAGGGATGATGTCAGAACAGCAATGTCTGGAATTTCTAGGAGTAATTCAGAAGGCACAGGATAGATAAATGCCAAAGGTGAAAAAGTATTGTGAAGAGAGGATGAGGCAACTATGGCTAAGAAGAAGTCAAAGATAGCATACAATCAAAAGAGGGCAATCAATAAAGCAATGATTAGTGGGAAACTTACAGACTTTAAAACTCAAGTAAAAGCAATAAAAACAATAAGAAAAGATGAAATCAAAAGGTAAATTTGCAAATAATATAGAGAAGGATACAAAAAGATTTTTTTCTCAGATCTACAAAGAGTACAATAGAGGCAAGAGTGGAAAATGATGCTGGAGAGGTTGTAATGGGGAATAGAAAAAGGTGGACAAACAATAATAACTTTGCATTGGCCTTCACTGTGAAAGACACCAACATTATGCTGGAATATCGAGTATCGGGGGCAAAGTGAGTGTAGTTGTTATTACTAAGATGAAGGTACAGGTAGCTGAAAGTAGCAGAGATGATTGTGGAGGCATTAATGATGATCTTTCAACAATGACTAGATTCTGTAATGGTTTTGTGGAATAGAAAATTGCAAATGTTCCTTCACTCCTTAAGAAGGGAAATTTAGTGACAGGGAATTATAGGCAACAGGAAACAAATTGAAAACACAGGACTATTCATTTCACTCTCTCAGGTTTCAAGTATCGAAAGCCACAGATGCAAATTCACCAAGAGACAGGAGTGAGAGGAGTTCCTGGAATAGGGTGGAGAGGTAAATAGGGTGACAGTGTGTCAGAAATTTGAGCATGTCAGGGGGCAGAGTGAGCGTGGGTGCTTCAAACACCATCTATAAATTTGCCAGTTGACAGCTGTTTAATGGTGTTGAGGTGGTGTACGGGAGAGAGATAGATCAGCTGGTCAGCTAGGAGAGGGAGAAAGATAAATGGAAAGGGGCGGTTTGCAAGAGAATGTCATAGAGATGCAAAGTATTTTGTGGGGCTGTATTTTCTGTTTCTCTGCAAAACATTCCAAATTATTTGCTCTTGCTTCCGTGGGCATTACAGACGTAATAGGATCATCCCTCTGGTTAATTCTATCCTGTTCTCTTCTCCTATTTGTCAACAGATGCAAACAGAGGGAGAACAGAGGGGTTTCATGTCCTAGAAAGGGTAACATTTGGTAAAACATGATAGGTTGAAACATAAGGTGTTGCTACAATGTGAGGAGCAGGAGGAGGGGCGGAGTTAGAAAGTGTAAGACCGTAGAGCTGAGAGAGGAAGGGAGAGAGTCGCAGAGTCATACAACACAGAACCAGGCCATGGGGAATTTCTCTTTGCAGGTTGATAGCGAAAATCAGATTAGTACTGGATCCCAAAGGAAGGAAACAGTAGAATGCCTCTGAGATGGCTTTGTATAACAGCGTGTGGTTGTGCCCACCAGAGGGAAGGCAGTTCTGGATTAGGTAGTCAGTGAGGATAACATAACAAAATTCACGCTGCAGTTTGAGAGGGAGAAGCAAAAATCAGATGTATGATTATTATTACAGTGGAGTGAAGCACACTACAGAGGAGGAAGCAGGTTTATTGGAAGGCAACACTCGCGGGGTAATGGCAGATATTCACCGGTGGGATGTTCAGGGAGCAATCTGGAAGGCCCAGGATAAAGCAATCCAAAATACAATGTGGCTATTGAGAGGTTGAGCTGAAAGGGAAGTCAAAGAATGCAATGAAACAAAAGACAAGGCATAGATAGCAAAATTAGTGTGAAGCAATAGGATTGGGAAGTTTTTAAAAACCAACAGAAGGCAACTTAAAAATGCAGTAAGGGGTGAAAAGTGAAATATGAGGGTAAGCTATCCAATCATATGAAAGTGGATCGAAATAGAGTTTTTTGGATATATAAATAGGAAAATAGAAGTGGGAGTGGGCATTGAAGCATTAAAAATGTTGCTGGAGAGGTAATGGTGGACAAAGAAATGATGGATGAACTGAAACTGTATTTTTTTTTCTATCTTCACAGTGGAAGACATTATGGCAGAAGTACGAGTGTCAGGGGTCAGAGTGGGTGTGGGTGCCTCAACCACCATCTATAAATTTGCCGATTGCACAGCTGTTGTTGGCAGAAGTTTAGTGGTGAAGAGCTGATGAACAGAAGTGAGATAGATCAGCGAGGGATTGAGGGATCAGCAGTGGAAAGGGTGAGCAGTTTCAAGTACCTCAGTGTCAAGATCTCTGAAGATCTATCCTGGGCCAAACATTAATGGAATTACAAAGAAGGCATGACAGTAGCTGTATTTCATTGTCAGTCTGAGGAGATTTGAGATGTCACCATAGACTCTCGGAAATTTGCACCGATGTACAGCGGAGAGCAATGTAACTGGTTGTATCACTGTCTGGAATGGTATTGGAGGGGAGTGGGCTGTACTGCTCTGGTTCAGAAAAAGCTGCTAAAAGTTGCCAACAGCCTACTCCCTCTAAGGTGCTATCCTCCTCATCAGTGAGGACATCTTGAACAGGCGATGCCTCAGAAAGGCAGCATCCAGCAACAAGGACTCCATCACCCAGAACATGCCCTCTTCTCATTGCTACCATCATGGAGCAGGTACCAGAGCTTGAAGCCACACACTCATTGTTTTAGGAAAAGCTTCTTCCCCACTGACCACTGACATCAGCATTACGAATGGACAATGAACTCACATTCTCAACCTGTTTGCTTTTTAAAAAACACACACAAAATGCTGGTGGAATGCAGCAGGAAGAAGCTCAATCTACGTTTTGGGCTGAGAGCCTTTGTCTCAGCATCTATAGATGCTGCCTGGCCTGCTGTGTTCCACCAGCATTTTGTGTGTGTTGCTTGAATTTCCATCATCTGCAGATTTCCTCATATTTGATGTTTGCTTTTTAAATTGTTTTGGCTTTTTTCCACTACTAACCTCAATACTATATATAAATGCAATTACTGCTGTAGCATCACACAAGATCTGAGGGACCGCTATGTATTGATTAAGGAAAAACTGAACACATTTGCCAAACAAGCCCATATAGTCTTTTTAAACTAGAGGCATCCCAGTCAATATGTGGGAAGTTAAAATCATCTAATATCACAACCTCTTGTTTCTTGTCACAGTCTGTGATCTCACAGTTATGTTCTTCTAAATCCAGCTTGCTATTGAGTGATTTGTAATCTAATCCCATTAATGTGGTCACCCAATTATTTTATCCTTTAGTTCTACCCATATATCCTTAGTCGTCAAGCTCTCCATCCTGTCCTGTTGGAACACTGCCGTGACATTTTCCCTGACTAGTAATGCCACCCTGAAATCCCCCCTGCTCTGTCCTGTATAAAACAACAGATCCCTAGAAGACTGAGCAGCCAGTCCTGCCTCTCCTGCAACAAAGTCTCTTTAATGGCTAAAGAATCATTATTCCACATGCTGGTCCATGTCCTGAGCTCAACTGCTTCTCCTATTATTATAGGAGAACAATGATCCTTGCATTGAAATTGAAATTGAAATTTACAGAACTCAGAACATTAATTTTTCATGCTCAACCTTTTGATTCCTGACTTCATTTGTAGGCTTAACAGTATCTTTCCCCACAACCTCTCCACTATGTGATCCATTGCTCCGGTTCCCATTCCCTGAGTTTAAACTGCAGCACCTCCACATAGCCGCTCCCCCACCTCATGCAGTGGCACGAGCAAACATCTGCCCCTTCTCATCAATTTCCGGCATCTCGACCTTCCCCACTCACTTCTGAAATACCTCTCCTGCTACACACAACTGATCATATCCTCAGAAACTGTGGTATGCTGAATGCAGTTAGAGGTACAAATGCACCTGGGAGTCCTCGTGGTTAAATTCCAAATTGAATTGACAGTAAGGAAGTTAAATCCAATATTAGCATTTATTTAGAGGACTAAAGTATCAAAGCATGGATGTAACACTGTGGTTTTATGAGATATTTATTAGAATACATTTAGAATATATTCAGTAGCTTTGGGACCCTTACCTAAGAAAGGATGTGCTGGTATTGGAGAGCATCCAGAGGAGGTTAATGAGAATGTTTCTGTGAGTGAAAGGGTTAAAGTATGCCCGAGGATCATTTGATGGCTCTGCGTCTGTACTCGCTGGAGTTTAGAAGAATGGTGGGGGGTGGGGAAAAATTTCTTTAGCTACGTGGTGGTAAATCTGTGGAATTCATTGTCATAGATGGCTGGAAAGATAAAGTCTTTTGGTACAGATACAGCAGAGATTAATAGATTATTGATTAGTAAGGGTTCAAATGTTATAGGGAGATGCTGGAGATTGGGGTTATGGCAGAGCAGATTCAATGGGCCAAATGGTTTAATTCTGTCACGATGTTTTATGAAAAAATAACAAGAATTCAGAACTGTCAAGTTTCCATCAGTGTAAGAACCAAAGGTAAAAAGTACAGGCAATCTAAGGTGGAGAGGGGAATGTCAAGGGTTATAAAAGTATAAAAAAGTATAGGGGCTAGCTGAAAAGGAAATTGGGATGGCAAGGAGAAAATCTAAATTTGAGTAAAACAGATTTTGCTGGCATCAGATGGGATTTGCTAGATGTGGATCAAACAGTATAGAGATGCCTGGTAAATGGGAGGCTTTCAAAAGTGAAATATAGATTGTACAGAATCTGTATACTGCTATTAGAATAAAAGGCAAAGCTGACAGGTTTAGGGTACTTCTGTTATTGAGAGATAATGAGGGCTTGGTAAGACAAAAGGAGACACAAATAAGGTGTATGCAGTTCAGCATTCAAAGTTCTTGTAAAGCCCTTATCAAAGTACAGATGGGTTGCACATACAACCCTGAGATTCATTTTCTTACGGGCAATCACAGTAAGTACAGAAATGTGATAGAGTCAGTGGGAGACTGCTCCCAATGGGATGATCAAACAGCCATTGTGCAAGGATATAATAATAATTAATTAATACACAATAATAATCAAGATCATGAGATGATGAATCCTTGAAAGGGAATCTATAGTTTGTGGAGACAGTTCACTGATGAGGCAAGGAATAATAACTGTTCCTGAAACTGGTGATGTCATTCTTGAGACACACATGTGACACAGGTGATGTACCTGTTTTCTGCTGGCAGCAGTGAGTGTAGAGCATAGCCTGGACGGTGGAGTGATGATAGATGGTTCTTTCTTGTGACAAATTAGGAGAGCTAAAAGAGGACATGAGGTGTCTCTGTCAGACAAGGTAAAAGGGAATCCCAAAAGCTTCTAAATATACTATAAGAGCAACAGAAGAGCAACGGCCAAAATTGGTCTTCCTAAAAATCACTGTGGTCATCTATGAATGGATTAAGACCCAGGTAAAACCCTTATCAAAGTACAGATATGTTGCACATACAGATATGCTGCAGCTCTGAGGAACTGCAGCAAAAGAGTAATGAGGTCATGAACCATATCCAGATTACAGAGGAGGAAGTTGTTGCTGTTTTGAGGCAAATAAGCTCTGTCAAGATGTCCCCTAGCCTTTGTGGAAGACTAGTGTAGAAGTTGCAGTGGTCCTGTTAGAGAGATTTCAAATATCCTTAGGCAAGGGAGTGTGCCAGAGGATCGGAGGGTTTTTAAATTTGTTCCATTGTTCAAGAAAGCCTCTAAGAATAAGCCAGTGAGCCTGACATCAGCAGTGGGTGAATTATTAGTTGGCACTGCAAAGAACAGGATATACAAGTATTTGGATAAGGAGAGTTGATTAGAGATTGTCAACAAGGCTTTGTGCAAGGCAGGTCATATTTAACTGAACACACTGGGTTTCTTGAGTAGGTTACCAAGAGGCTGATGAAGGAAAGGTGATGGATGTTTTTATGTGGACTTTCACAAGACTTTTTGCAACTTCCCACATTGGAAGGTTCGTCAGGAGGTTAATTTGCTTGGAAATCTGGATGATGTAGTCCATTAGATTCGACATTGTATCAGCGGAGTGGCCAGAGAGTGGGAGTGCGTTGGTTGTCTCTCCAATTAAAAGCCTGTGGCTAGCGGTGTCCACAGGGGTCCGTTCTGAGTCCGATGTTTGTCATCTGTAACATCAATCTGGATGATAATGTGGTAAACTGAATCAGCAACATTGCCACTTATTTCAAGATTGTGGGTTTAATGGACAACAAGTAAGGCTATCAATGCTTGCAGAAGATCTGGATCATCTGAGAAAATGGGCTGAAAAGGGGCAGGTAGAATTTATTGCAGATAAGGGTGAGGTGTTGCAATTTGGGAGGACAAACCAGGATAACAATTACATATTGAATGTTAGGGCTCTGAGGTATATGAACCAAGGAACCTGGAAATACAGATTTATATCCTTGAAAGCAGCGTCACAGGGAGATACATTTCAAAAGAGAGCTTTAGGTATAATGGCCCTCATAAATCAGGGCATTGAGTACAAGACTTATTATGTTAAGGTTATAAATGATGTTAGTGAAGCAGATTTCAAAGCAATGTGTGCAGAAAGAAAATATGTCAATTAAGTTTAAAGAGCTGAGAGAAAGTTTATGAGAATCTGAATTACAAGGAAAGTTTGAATACATTAGGAATTTATTTACTGCTGTGTTTAGTGCATATATGTCAAACTCAAGGCCTGCGGGCCAAATCCGGCCCGCAGTGGAATTATCTTTGGCCCGCGAGATAATATCTAATTACTATTAAAGCTGGCCCCAGTAATCGAAGCGCCTATGGTGTATGATATGGCTAATGCTGAGTTTATTCAGGTACCAGGTTTTCAGGGTTTTTAGTGTTTATTCGGCAGTCTTCTTCATAAGAAACAGAATTTGTAAAGTGAAACACTTTGTAGTTATAGCAGAGACTGAGACACATGAGAGCAGGCTGAAAAAACGGAGGCAACGTTTGCACGCGTCCGACTGATCTGGCCCGCATGAAGCTGCATTTTGCTCAATCCGGCCCGTGACCTAAAATGAGTTTGACACCCCTGGTTTAGTGAGAACGATGAAATGTTCAATAGGAACCTGAGTGGAGAATTCACTCGGGGGTGGTGTCAGAGGAACGAGCTGCAAACAGAAGTGGTAGATGCAAATTCTATAGTAACATTTTGGAAAAGTTTGGGTAGGTGGATGAGATGAGCGACCATGGATGAGAGACATATGGTATGGGTGCAACTAGAGAGAAGAACAGGCTGGCATGGGCTGAAGTTGTTTCTGTGCTGTAGTGCTCCATGACTCACTGACCAACACTACCCGCCCCCCCAATACATTAAATGTCAACCTGCCATTGAGAATCCCTTCTCAGTTACAGGCCCTGAACACGGTCCACTCCGTGGTACTGATCCATTTCCAACCTGACTGGAGGTTTATCCTGCATCTACTCCCACTAATGTGTTAGTCCATTACAGACAATATATCCAGTAACACACCTTTCACTCCACAATTCTGCCCATTTTAAACCTGACAACTGTTATCCTGTGACTATTTCGTTTCCAGCACCTGTGTGCAATCCTGTTCCTCGGCTCAATACTGACCCATCACTGATCCTATGGTTGTTAGGGGAAACGGACTGACAGGGAACAATAGGCTCTTCATTGCAGAGGCTCAGGATAGATGATGTTTGTTTTATTTTGCATAATTTTTCCAAACATACTGTTGCAAAGCTGCTGCACCGCCCAGCTCAGATTTCATTGTTTCGAGAAGCCGATGCGGAAAGTAGTCGACCTGTCGCTGAGCCTGACATCGCTCATAGCAGAGAGTGAGGAGGTTGTAGGTGGTCCCATCTCCCTCCACTCACACACACACATCTCATCCGGATTCACACGTGAGTAGACATCCCCAAACCTGCTAGAACTTGAAATTTGTCTTGTGCTCTGTTTGCATATACACGTGTTGCACAGGGACAGTGTGTGGGGATGGGGGAAGAGAGAGTGTAAATAAATTAATGCTGATGGACCTCCTCTGTCTCGTCCATCTGTAAGGTTTCAGGAAGTAATTTCTCACCTTTGTTTAGTGCCTCAGTGAGGGAGATCTCGACTCTGTCGATGGGTTCCCAGTGAGGGAGATCTCACCTCCATCTGTGCAATCTCAGTGAGGGAGAAAAGGAGATGAAACTTTCTACTGTGGGGTCTCGGTGAAAGAGATCTCACCTTTATCATGGGGTCTCAATGAAGGAGAAAAAGAGATTCACCTCTGCTTGTGGGGTTTCAGTGATGGAGGGATATATCTATCCTACTACAGATGGAAAACCATTTTGATCTTCAGTTCCCTCCCCTGTTTACACTTTGTTCTCAGCCCCAGTGTGTCATTTCTCACTGAGTTAATTCCAATCTTTCATTTCCAGAATGTTACTGGCTGAGCTGATCATTTTGCTGCAGATCCTGGGTTCTCTGGGTGAGTAATGTGTTGTAGGGACAGACTGCGTGCTGTGTACAGTAAGAGGAAGTGGATGTTATTTATTGTTTCTGTAGCTGAGCAGAGACAGCCTGCATTGAATGGGGGAAAAGTACTGAAGGACATGGGGAACATTATGAATCCAATTTGACTCTGGACCATATGGTGTTAAAGTCGGTGATCAGAAACATCCAGATACCCGGTTTGGTAAATAAACATTATGGAGTGGAGGGAGATGGGGAGGCAGAGATCTTAAAGCAGAGAATTTTAGTCTCGAAGACAGAGGAGAAAGCATGGCTGGCAATGCAGTAATTACACTCTGAGAGGCTGGGACTGGGGGAGTTTTAAGAGGCTGGAGGAGATTACACTGGGAGGAAGTGGTGAGCTATGTTGGGATGTGAAAGTAAAGTTGGACTGTACATTATGTAAACTGATTAGTGGACACGGATGATTGGTGAAGGAGCCTTGGTACAATTTCAGGCATCAGAGTTTGTGAAGAGCAGAGAGAAGAGTGGGAGGTAGCAGAAGGTGTGAATGAGAGATGGACTGATGCAGAGGCGTAGCTGGGTGATGTTACAGAGCCGATTGTCACGGTAGGGAGAGGTGTGACTGCAGCAGACCCTCTGACTGAGAGAGAAACCTCAGGAACGGAGGTGCCCGTGCTCCTTGGCACGGCTTGAGGAAGGACCAAAGGCAGTTCCAGTGACCCAGTTCAAACCTGATCTTCATGGAGCTTGCATGTTCTCCCTGTGACCATGTGGACTCCAAACGGTTCTCTCGTTTCCCTCTCATGCCAGATACCATCAGGTTTGGTTCAGAGTGAGAGAGGATGTGGAGAGGATTAAAGAACTGATGTTTCAGTTCAGGTCTCTTTATCAGGACTGCAGGTTTGATTGGTTAAATGGCCACTGTAAATGATCCTTTGACTGGTGGTAAGTTAGATCCTGGAGGGAGTTGTTGGGTACATCTGGATGATAAAAATTGAATCGGTTTGGACTGGGGTAAGTTGGTGTGTGATGCTCACTGTTCACCCTGTGAACAGAAGTGCCACTTTCTGTGCAAGATATCTTGTATAAGAGCTGGGGCTTGATTGGTGAGATTCAGACAGGACCCTTGCTGTTAGTCTGGGGGTATCCCTGCCCAGGTCGCCTTCAACCTGACGCATGAACATTGACTTCTCCTTCAAGTATTTTATTCCCCCCCCTTTCCTCTTCTTCTATTCCCATCTGGCCTGTTAATTCTTTTCAGAACCTGCCTATCACCACCCCCTGCTGCCCCTCCTTCACTTTTTCTCATGATCCATTCTCCTTTCCTGTCAGATTCCTTCTTCTCCAGCCCATTCCTTTTTCCACCAACATGGCTTGACCTATCATCTTCTGTCTAGTCCTTACTTCCTTCCTTTCCCCCCAGCCCCACCTTTTCTATTCTGGCTTCTTCCCCCTTCCTTTCCAGTCCCGAATAGGGGTCTCAGTTCTAATTGTTGACGGTTTACTCATTTCCATCGATCCTGCCTGACCTGCTGTGTTCACCTAGAATTATGTGTGTGTTGCTCTTGCAATCAGTGTCACTTTATACACCCAGTATACAGTTTATTGGGTATTGAACTTTTTTTTTGTTTATTTTTTCATGATTCTTTGTAAACTCCAGAGACTGATGTGCATTAAATCCCAGCAGTTTCTGAGTTACTCAAACAACCCCCTCTGGCACCAACAATTCTACAATCAAAGTCACTTAGATCACATTTCTTCCCATTCTGATGTTTAGACTAAACAACAACTGAACCTCTTGACTATGTCTGCATGCTTTTATGTGTTGAGTTGATGCTACATGAATGGCTAATTAAATAGTTGAATTATAGAGTTAGTGTTCAGGTGTACCTAATAAAGTGACCACTGCGTTTATCGCCAATAACTTGGCCAACGTGGCAGTCTGAATTCCACTGATTCACCACCCTGTGGCTAAAGAAACTCCTCCATATCTCTATTCTAAAGAGCTGTCCTTGTATTTAGAGGCTATGCCTTCTGATCCAACACTCTCCCACTGTGGACATGTCTCTGTTTCCAGTCTATCAAAGCCTTTCATTATATGACAGGGCAGGTAATGGGACATCGATGGGCTCATGGATGGTAGAAGCATGAACAGTTGTGTCAACTTGCTCAGGATCATCCTGAATCCATGTCCAGAATTGCTGCATCTCCTGTTCATTTTGTTATGTACGAATCAAGAATGGTCTCTTCTGTGGATTCCAAGAACTCTACTGATTCTGTATCCTTCCTGTGGTCCTAACCCAATTAGTGACAGGATAATTGAAACACCCAGTCTTCACGCAGCTCATAAAGTTGCCAATGCATTTATTCTTTGATCTTCCGCTGATGTTGAGCAGCATGTTGTGCACCTCACAAAGTGTATGTCCATTTAAACTTTCCCATTTTAACCAACATGGCCTTAAATGCACAATACTCCATGTATACTTTTAGTAAATATGTCTCGAACTCTTTGTATTTCATCTGAAATTTGTAATTGAGAACGTTTGGTTGTTTCTTCTCCCAACACAAAGGCTTGACACTATCATAAGCCTGCCAGAAAACTTGGTCTCATATTGTTCATCATATTTCTTTCCCTGATCACGTCCATTACAAATTGAACAATTGAGAAAAGACACAAAAATGTTTTCTTTCTCTCTGCTGCACTGCTTGTTACCGTTGCCTTCCCCACTCATATCTCTTCCTTTGGCTGATTCCTCTGTACTCCCATACCCCTGCATCTTGTTGAAAGCTCTGAGCTGCATTTTGGAAACTTGAGAACGTAGATTTGGGCTGATTTGTGGAACAGTACTGACTTAATTGTACAGGGATATTCAACATGCTGCAGGAAAATTAGAAAACACAATGCATTGTCGAGTAAATTAAATCAAAAAAGAAACACATTGATTTTAGACTCTTCATCATTTTGGCAGTTCAAAAATTAATCACTGTTTTTCAGCATTTCTAATTCAGTTATTCAGTACACTCTGCTTACGTAAAGGATTTACATGATATTATTTGAATGAAGTGATTTCATACTGAAACCTGAGTTCCGTGAGGGTTTCTAACCCATTGCTTTATTCTGGCATTTACTGTTTTATTGCATATATAACATCATCAGTTTTGTTTCTGACTTTTAAGTATCAGTGTAAGCTTTTCTGTGACAGACTGAGCTGCCTGCTTCAGGGAGTTAGTTGGGGTTTGAATGTTCTATAAGAGCAAAAGAGATTGGAGCAGAATTAGGTCAGTCAGCCAGTCTAGGCTTCTTTGCCACGCCATTATGGCTGTTTTATTATCACTCTCAACACCATACTCCTGTCTTCTCCCAATAACCTTTGACACCCTGACACCCTCCTCATTTCTGCTCTAAATGAATGCTGCTCTATTCTCAGTTTGTCTCTCGTGGTCCGAGACTCACTCACAAAAGGAAACATCCTCTCCATGTCCATGCTATCTAGGGCTTTCAATATTCAAGAGGTTTCAATCAGGTCCTAGCACATTTCTCTAAATTCCAGCTAGAAAAGCCCAGAGTCATAAAAGTCGTCATAGATTTAATCCTTTCATTCCCAGATTATCTCCTGGGAACCTCCGCTGGATCTTTTCTTAAATAAGCCCAAGAGAGCTCACAATATTCCAAGATTGGCCTAACCTCCATATGACATCCTTGCTCATATATTCTAGCCCTCTAAAAAGAATGGTAACAGTCCATTTACCTTCCTAACCACCGACTCAGCCTGCAAGGTAACCGTTAGGGAATGCTGCACAAGGACAAGTAAGTCCCTTTGCAACTCTCATTAAAAAAAAATCGACCCATTTATAAAATTGACTATGCCTTTATTTCTTCTACCAAATTGCATGAGCATACACTTCCCGACATTATTCTATCTGTCACATCTTTACCCATTCCCCAATGTGTCTAAGCCCTCCTACAGACTCCCTGCTTCCCAAAATTATCTGTCCTCCACATACCTTCTATTCTCTGAAAACTTAGTCACAAAACCATCAGATCCAGCATCCAAATCATGGCCACGTAATGTAAAAAAGTAATGGTCCCAAAACTGACCCTTGTGGAACAATCATCAACAGCCAATCAAAAAAAGCCTCCTTTATTCTTTTTTTTCTTACCTGCTTCAAATCAGACAATATTCTATCCAAGTTAATATCTTTCCTGTAATGCCATGGCCCCTTATCTTGTTAAGCAGCTTCACGTATGGCAGCCTGGCAAAAGCCTCTCATAATTCAAGTAAACATCATCCACCAATTCTCCTTTGTCTATCCTGTCTGCTATTTACTCAAAGAAGTCCATCAGAGTTGTCTGGCAAGATCACCCCAGAAGGAAACCATACTGACTTTGGCCTACTCTATCACATGCATCCAACATATTTCTAACCACTGAAGTCAGGCTAAATGACCTTTGATTTCCTTTGTTTTGACTCCTCCACTTCTTAAAGAGTAGGTAGACATTTACAATTTTGCATTGCTTCAGAATCTAGTGATTTGCGAAAAATCGATACTAATTTCTCCACAGTCTCTCACTTGCTTGTTTCAGAACTCTGTGGCTTAATCATCTGGTCCATGTGACTGATCTAACTTCAGAACTTTCTGCTTCCCAAGCACCTTTTCCATAGTAACGGCAACTCTCTTCTGTCCCCTGATTCTCTCAAAATTTTGATGCAAAATACTCATTGAGTTCATCCCTCATTTATTCTTATCTCTCTGGTGTTATTTTCCAGTGGTCCAATGTCCATTCTTACTTCTCTTTTACTCTTTACGTATCTGACAAACTCGTCTGGTATCCTCTTTGATATTATTGTTAAGCTTACCTTCATATTTCATCTGTTCTCTCATTTATTTTTAGTTGACTTGTTGATCTTTGAAAGCTTCCTAATCCGTGACCTTTCAACTAATGTTTACACAATTATATGCTCTCTCTTTTGCTTTAATGTTGTCTTTAATTTCCCTTGTCACCCACGGTTCCCTCATTCTTCCTATAGAATACTTCCTCATCTTTGGGTTGTATCTATCCTGCACCTTCCTGAATTCCCCCCAGAAACACACGTTCCCTGAAAAGCAACGTAGTTTCTTCCCTGTTCTGTCTTTCCTCCCACTTCACAAAAACTTGTAGGAATGGAGTTGTGTGGAGGATAGCAAAGGCTGAATGAACAGTGGATATTACATAAAACCCAGCCATCATTCTGTCCCTCTGTTGCAGCCTCCACCACCGGTGATCCGTGTAAAAATCACAGCATCCTGGATCAGCCCTGGAGGAGCTCGAATTGCTCTGAAACTCGGTGCAGTGGTCGGTGGATGGATGACGGAAAACTTACGGAAGGATGGTACAGATTTAGCAGGTGAGGTTCAGCAGTCCTGGGTTCTCAATTACATTCTTTCCTTTTTACAATATTTTTATTCAGAAGAAAAAACACAAGATTTATAGAGTGCAACACATAGATACATCTCAACATAACTTGTACATTCATATATTGTGATAAAATTGATCAAAATGTTATAGCATAACACATAAAGGTATACTACTCTGTAATAAAAAAATTAAAGATAGGTCATAGATCATAGAAAAAATATATATATAAAAAAGTCAACCCCCTACCAACTACCAAAGAAAAAAGCTGAAGGTTGATAATGGATAAATTCGAAAAGAAAACATATTCGCTTAAGAAGAGAAGATAAAAATATTCATAAAAGTCTGTGCATTGTTAAACTTTATAAATTGGAAAAGTAATTTAGGAAAGGTCCCCAGATATCATAAAAAGATTGTTTTGAATTTATGACTGAGCAGCGGATCGTTTCTAAATTTAAATAAGACATAATATCACGTAGCCATTGAAGATGTGTAGGAGGGGCAGACTGCTTCCATTTAAGCAAGATTGCTCTCCTTGCTAAAAGAGAGGTAAAAACTAAAACCTGTAGGTTAGAAGTATTTAAAGTTCTAAAGTTCATGGAGGATTACCTAAATTGTCAGATTTCTGATGATAGATGGAATAAAATTCTTAAATGGGTTAATAAATCATCTTTCTGTGCTCGTCATTCTCTTCTACAATTTAAAGTGGTTCATAGAGCTTACATTTCTAAACAGAAGTTGTCCAGTTTTTATCCAAATGTTTCTCCACTTTGTAATAAATGCAACTTTGCTGATGCCTCTTCAATTCATACATTTTGGTTTTGCCGTAAAATTGAAAAGTTTTGGCAGGAAATATTCCATACCTTCTCACAACTTTCTAGGGTCCAATTTGACCCAGATCCCCTTACTGCCTTGTTTGGTATTATTGCAGATGAAGATATAACTTTAAATACTTCTAACCCAATTACATTCTAATAGAATGCTGTGAGTGAATTTGCCATCTTCTTCCTGGCTGTTTCTATATACTGCATTGTGAGCTAGCAATATAAATTACCTTCTAAATTCCCTAGCTAAAGCAAATGTATCAGTTGGTGGGGTAGAGATACCCAAGGAAGTGTAAGGCGGTCCTTCCCTCTGCTAGCCTGTGGTCCCCCTTGGGCAAGGTGTCCCAACTGCTTAGACCTCACCAACCCCCCCCCCCCCCCCCCCCACCGCCCACCGCCAATGATCTGGGACACATGAAGCTGGGGAGCAGGTTGTGGATGGTTGTATAGCAGTTGTTGCATATCCCAGGTCCTGTTTATGTGAACACTGATGCCAGCAGACAATCTCCGAAGAGTATGGATATGGCTGGAGTCACCATCTTGTAAAGACACTGCCCAGTAGAAGGGAATGGCAAATCACTTCTGTGGAAAGGTTTACAAATGACAATCATGGAAAGACCTTGATCGGCCATGGTCATACGACAGAGTGCATTATAATAACAAAAGATGTAAATGAGTCATTTGTATTTTGTAGGTATTTTTTGGTTAGAGGAGGTGGTGAATGGTGCTGAAAGGATGACTTTCCAAGGGTACAGTCTGAATCTGATGGGCTGAATGGTTTCCTTCTGCATTCAGTATGTATACAATGAGGGTAAAATGTGATCGAATGGTCATGCAGAGAAGAGAGGGATGTCACTTCTTTGGGGTGCCAGTGTGTGGGTGAAGAGAAGAGGAAACTCCCTCACTCATCTTTGAGGAAATGATTATTTGCACAAGAATTTGGAGGGGGCAAAGGACAAACTGAGTTTCCTGTGATCTGAGCAGAGCTGGACAGTGTGTGGATATAATAGACCACAGTTCCTGATCTGGGAATGACTCCGTGATCATTGTTTCAGTTATGGCAATGTGAAGATTCCTGAGACTACGGTTCCATTCTTTCACTGCTCTACATGGAATCCAGGCTGGTTAAAAGGTAGGTTTACAAAAATTTACCACAGTGATTATTGAGTTGGGCAAGATTGACAATGTCAGTCTCTTATATTCCAGAGAGCAATGTTGGCTGGAGTCAGGGCTTTAGCTGGCTGCAGTAGGGTAAGCAGCAGCGTTCACTGAGTGGTTTCCTCACAGTTACTCAGTCTCCACTCCAGTTGTGGATCTCTATGGAGTCCAGAAGAGGGGCAGGTTTGCAGGAGTGTTGTGGATCAACCTTCTTGACCCCCTTATAGATTGAATAGAGCACCACTTCACTGAAAGTTCTTCTTTGGTTAAAAATTACCTTTTGCCCTTCATGACGATAGTGTTTAAGCCAACAATGAAAGCCCTCCATTGCCCAATTCCATCTCCAAATGGCCCAATTCCATTCCAATATTTTATGGTCTTATAGACAGGGATTCACAACATTCCTTTACGCCATGTACCCCTCTCAGTAAGACCATAGGAACAGAATTAAGCCATTTGGCCATCGAGCCAGCCCTACCATTCAATCATGGTTGATCCTTTTACCCCTCCTCTGCTCCACTTCCCGGCCTTCGCCCGTAAAATCCGATGCCATGGCTAATCAAGGATCTCTCACGCTCCACCTTAAGTACATCCAATGACCTTGCCTACACCGCTGCCTGAGGAGGGGTCTGTGGACCTCAGGTTGGGAGTCCCTGTCCAAGGGCTTTACCAGCATGAAGTGACCTCAGGGTGCATGGATTATGGGGAGGGGAGTGTGAACTTTTGACAGAGAATAGAACGGTGCTTGGATTATGAACCACTGTGCTTTGGTAGGTACTGATATTATTCCTTTTTGTACCGTGGGATCAGGTTCATTTTACAGTGTTTGTAAACCTCCTTCCAGTTTTCATCCCAAAGTGAGAACGGGTTCATTTTACAGTCTTTATAAACCTCATTCCAGGTCCCCATCCTGACATAAGAGCAGGTCCATTTTACAGTATTTATAAACCTCATTCCAGGTCCCCATCCTGATGATGGAGTGGGTTCATTTCACAGTGTTTATAAACTTCATTCCAGATCCCCATCCTGATGTGGGAGCAGACGAAGTGACCAGGACCATTTGTTTCAACTGGGTCCAAGGTAACCCGCAGGGACACACTTGCACTAAGCAAATGGACATCACAATCAAAAACTGCACAGCTTACTTTGTGTATAAGCTGAAGCCAACACCGGGCTTATATAGTGTGTATTGTACGGGTATGTTTCTCTTCATATTGGCTCTGTACATCTGTGTGTCTGTGTGAAGCCCAGTGCATTTTTGGAGCATCCAAGTCTTTTGACAGCCGGAGTGGCCTGAATTTTCCAGTGTGCCATTAGTGATCAGCTCACTTACTTTTCCCTGACCTCCAGAATGAGGCAAATGCTGTGACTGAATGCAATGACTTGACCAATAAAAGCTTGCATTCCATAAGCCACCTTAACCACGTTATCGAGCAGTGTAGCTACATTCAAGGAGTTATGAGCCAAGATCCCAAGATCTCTCCGCTCAGCACTTATGCTGAGGACCTTGCCCTCAACAGTGTAGTGTTTCTTCCCTTTTCTTTAAGTTTGTTTCAGATATTGAAACTCTGTGAAAATTTAGAGGAACCTGAGGCACAGCAGTTTTATTGAACTGCGTTCTTACACAGTTGAAGCACACCAAACACTCCAGCAGGAAACATCAATGAAGGATGACTATTAAGAGGCTGGGAATTTGTCCTGATATCCATGTATGCTAGCAGCTAAGCTAGGAGAGGTTGGCCATTGCCTGCAGGGCTTCCCACATTGAAACACAGAGCGTGAATACAGGACTTGTTTTCTTGTGTGGAAGGTAACTCTCAGAGTGACCACGCAGAATGGGAGCTGAAGCAGAGACTGTTCTTTGAGTTTACTGGGCACCATAAGACTGTAAGATATAGGAGAACCAATAGTCCATTTGGCCCTTCAAGTCTGCTCTGCCATTTCATCATAGCTGATCTGTTTCCCTCTGAGCTCAATCTCCTGCTTCCATGCCCATAATCTATCACCTCCACCTTAAATATACCCAATGTCTTGGCCTCCACACCCTACTGTGCCAATAAAATGCACCTATTCACTATTCTCTGGGCTAAAGAAATTCCTCCTCATCTCCATTCTAAATGGACACATTGTTTGTGAAGATATTTTATTTCTTACATCCAATGGTCTAAACCCACTTATGTTGCACCTTCAGTGCATTGTACAAACTATAAAGAAGGGAAATGTGTGAGGATATTACCCAAATACTAACATTGTATATTTCAAACAAGAGATAATCTGCAGATGCTGGAAATCCAAGGACCACACACAAAATGCTATAGGAACTCAGTGGGCCAGACAGCATCTGTAGAAATGAGTATAATTGACATTTCAGACTGACACTGGACTGGAGAAAAATAGATGAGTAGATTTAAAAAGTGGGTGGAGAGGAGAGAGATAAATACAAGATTATAGGTGATACCAGAAGGGGAGCGATGATGGAAAGAGCTGGGAAATTGATGGATGGAAGAGTTACAGGACTGGAGAAGTGGGAGTCTAATAGGAGAGAACGGAAGGCCATGGAAAAATGAAAAGGGGAGGAGCATCAGAGGGAGGCGATGAGCACGCAAGGACAGATAGAAAAGGGGATGGGGAAAACATCAACTGTACTTTTTTTTCCATAGATGCTGCCTGGCTTGCATAGTTCCTCCAGCATTTTGTGAGGATTGTATATCTAATTGTTGTGTATACATGAATGTACAGTTAGATCAATGTCGGTCAGATATACAATCGGATCAATGTGTATTGATAAATCTGATGGCCTGGTGTAAAACGCCTGATGGTCCTGGCCTTAATGCAATGGCACTGTATGCCAAATGGCTATTCTGAGGCTGTACCCACTGTTCTAGACTCCCCTATCACTGAACACATCCACTGAGACAGGGGCTATGGTGACATCACTGGCAATGTTTATCTCTGTTTATTTCACTGTTTCAGGATTGATTTTTTTGTTGAACTCTTATTCATGGGGTGGTAGATGGCAATGGTGCATTTGAACACTAATTATGTTGTTGAGTTACAGACAATTGTTGCAGGGACATCAGCCTTTCGGTCCTTTAAGAATGTGCTGACCCATTCTCAACAATGCTACGAAGATTGTAGTTTGCTCTCCCCACATGCATATCATTCAACCATATACCGGGGCAATATATGGTGGCTAATTAATTTACATATTTTTTTTAAGAAACACCATGTGAAATGTGGTTACAAGAAGAAGGTGGCAAATATAATTCACTGAGAGATGACCAGGTTTAAAATCGGATCATGAGCCTTCCCAAGGGGAAGGGAAGAAATTGGAGGTCTGAATGCTGATGTGAAAGGGGGTGGTGATTGTGGCAATCATGAGCGATTAGCAGCCTAGTAACAATGGAAGCACTGCACCGTACAGTACCTATAACCCAGGTTCAATTCCCACTGTTGAGCAAGGTTCACAAGAATGACTCCAGTAATGAAGGGGTTAACATAAGAGGAGCATTTTGCAGCATTGGGTCAGATGCCTATGGAATTTAGAAGAATGCAGTGGAATCTTAATAAAACCTACCAAATGTTGAAAGGACTTGATAGGGTGGATGTGGAAAGTAAGTTTTCTCTAGTGGGGGTATCCAGACCAAGAGGGCACAGTTCAAAATTGAGGGGCGACCTTTTAGAACAGAAGTAAGGAGGATTTTTTTTGCCAGAGAGTGGTGAATCTGTGGAATGCTGTGCCACAGACTGCAGTGGAGGCCATGTCTGTGAGTGTATTTAGAGCAGAAGTTGATAGTTTCCCGATCAGTCAGGGCATCAAAGGATATAGTGAGAGTGCAGGTGGGTGGGGATGAATGGGCTCTGGGATCAGCCCTGATGCAATGGCAGAGCAGACTCGATGGGGTGAATATCCAAATGGTCTTGTAAATTTGTACATACAAGAGTTTGTACGTTCTCCCTGTGACAGCACCGGTTTCCTTGAGTGCTCCAGATTCCACCCATGGTACAAAGATGTACCATTGGTCGTTGTAAATTGTCCCGCAGCTGGGCTTGGGTTAAACTAGAGATGTTGGCCAATGCAGAATGAAGGGATGGAAAGGCCTGTTCCAAACTGTATCCAAAAAATAAAAATGAAAAGATAAATATATAAAATCTGAGAATACCAGAGAGACATTGGAATGGTGGTACTGAATGGAGGAGAGACAGAGAAGAGTGGCAGAGCGAAGGACAGGATTGAGAGAGGTGCAGGAGGGTGGCAGGGAACTGAGGTGGGCTATGCTCTGTGAGACAAAGAGTGTGAATGGCACTTGTTATAGGGGAGAGTGTAGCTGGGGATGAGGATAACACTGGGGAATGGTGGTGGGAAATGGTGACATGGCCCACAGGACTTTGATCAGCATCAGAGTGCGGAATACAGGCAACCATTTCAGCAGAAATTGATGATGGGGCTTCCTGCATTACCACAACTCTGAGTGCATTTGAGTAACGTTCTCCAGTACACCCAGAGTGAAGAGCTGGGGATGCTCTTTCTGTTACCCATCAGGTTATCACTGATGTGAGTTTGTGGGTGTACTGGACCAAGTGCAATGGAGCCAAGGTTTGGAAAGAGGCAAAGTTACCACCATTCATTTGAGGGTTGTTCATTGATTGGAGAGCAAGACTGTTGCTTGTCCTGTGGGGATGGTGGAAGTTATGGGGGAGGTGAATAAGATGTTGCGTGATATCAGGCGACCCTTAAAGCTAATCATCGTCACCCTGTCCCTCAGTTACAGACTCTGCACTCGGTGATCCGTGTGTAAATTACAGCATCTTGGATCATCCCTGGAGGAGAATGAATTCTCCCAGCATGAGTGAACAATGTATGTCTGACACAAGACTTGAACAAGGATGGTACAGATTCAGCAGGTAATGAGGGAATAATGACTTGAAACCCACCATGAATGGAGGTTGAAGGGTGTGGGAGGGGTAATTGCTGGAAGAGCAGATTATCGGTCGTTACAATGGAGCAGCGGGCAACTCTAGGGATAAGAGAGCTGACGCATTCTGCACAGTGAGTGGTTGACCTGGAGAGAGAAATGGAAAATAGGGATGGAGAATCAAAAAAGAAAATTAGATGGCATGGGGGAAGGTTGAAAGCAGACAGGGTTGAAGATAGGGTTCAATTCTCAAAGTGAATGCTCTGCATCAATTTAGGAATCCATTCTCCAATTGTTATTTCAGTTCCGGCAGATGGAAAATTCCCGAGACAGCAGTTCCACAGTATTGTTGCTGCGGGAAGAGACAAGGCTGGTTGGAAGGTAGGCTCAGAGTTCACAACAGTAAGGCTTTGCCTTTGAGGAGGGTCAGAATGATGACCCAGATCTCTGCACAAGCCCCAAAGCATGGACACTGGTCTCCACGTCCCTGAAAGATGCATCCAACAGTCAATCAAACCATATACTGGCCCTGAAAACAAATGCAGTCTGGCAGTGGAGTACCACTTTCCTGTTCACTTCTGGCAGTGGTGCTGTGGGTCTGACTGCTGACCACACTGAGACTACGGTCTGCAACAACTGGGTTCCTGATTCTGCTGTGGATTCACTTTGTAAACTACAATTCAGAATGCCATCTGCTTACTTTTATTGTTTGCCACATTGGATGGCTGATGAGTTTATTTTTAATAGGTTCTCTTGTGTTTTTTTCTACTGTTTGGGATGGCCTATTAGGAGACACACCTCACAGTTGTATACAGTGTCCATTCTTTGCTATTAAATGCACTTTGAGCTTTGAGATCACTCCGGATCAGACCCAGGAAAGGTTCTGTGGCTCCTTTGCTTGCCGTGCAGGAGCAGTTCCCAAGCAGCCCAACCTGTCTCAGGGTACCCGGAGCTCATGAGCTAATAGTGTTACTTAAAGTGCTGCTGTTTCTATTTCAGATCATCTGAATTCAGCTTATCATTGCTGATTATCTGTCTTTAATTTGTGCTTTCTAAATCTTTGTGTTCCAAATTCTTTTTATGTTAAATTTATGTTTAAATTGTTTGAATTTTTAAGATTAAATGTAAAGTATTTTCCCAAGTACAGAAACACATATATACATATTTATAATATGTGCAGTAAGTATGGTTAGGGTGTGTTGTAAGTAAAAATAAGTTTAATCCACAATTATTTTTTTTTCTCTTTATGATAAGTGGACATCCCTCACATTTAAACTCTGCAGTGAGAAACATTGAGAGGTTGTAAACAAGGTCAAGTCCCTCACTATTAGAACATAGAATAGTACAGCACAGTACAGGCCCTTTGGCCCACAATGTTGTGCCGGCTCTTAAACCCTGCCTCTCTTATAACGCCCCAACTTAAATTCCTCTATATATCTGCTGAGTAGTGTCTTAAATTTCACTAGTGTATCTGCCTCCAGCACTGACTCAGGCAGTGCATTCCACGCACCAAGCAGTCTGAGTAAAAAACCTTCCTTTAATATCCCCTTTGAACTTCTTACCTCTGACCTAAAAGCCATGTCCTCTTGTATTGAGCAGTGGTGCCCCGGGGAAGAGGCGCTGGCTATCCACTCTATCTATTAATATTCAGTAGTATCAGAACCCTCAGAGTTATGCTTCAAAACAATATGATTGCAAGACCAGTGAATGTCCCTGAGTATCACTGAATCTCAATAGTCTTTGACTTCCTTATCTGCTTAGCTGGGTAGTGGCTTTGTCACCAATTAACTCCTCAATCATGCTGCTTTTACTTATGCCCACCACTGTTCTGAAGTTTGAACATAGAAGTGCCATTTCTGTACAGAAGTAGTTACAGATACTGACCAATTGGTAATATTGTGTTTCTTCAGACCCCTATTTGCATGATGAATCTATACATAACAGGTCAATAATACTCAGACTTAGTGTGTGTCGGCCTCCGTTAGTCTTGATAGACCATGGATTTGTGCATTGGAAAGTTTCCAGGGTGCAAGCCTGGGCCACGTTTTTTATTAAAGGAAGACTGGCAGTTGCCCAAGCTGCAAGTCTCCCCACTCCACACCACCGATGTTGTCCAAGGGAAGGGCAACCAATACAGCTGGGCATCGGTGTTGTCGCAGATCAATGTGTGGTTAAGTGCCTTACTCAAGGACACACATGTAGCCTCAGCTAAGGCTCAAACTAGTGACCTTCTGATCACTTGACGAACAGCTTAACCACTTGGCCACGCGGCAACACTTCAGAATTAGTATACGCTAACTGTTACGCTACAATCCTTCATTAGCATTCTTGTAATGCCAAATGGCTCCAGTCCCCTACTGTGCAGAGGGAAGCTATGCTTTTCAAATACTTCTTTTCAGAGACTCATTTTCCTCTATCCCACTTTATCCTCTGTTGGCTCTACAATTTAACTTAATTGCTCCCACTTTCACCATTCACCCATCCCTGTTTCCCTCTCTCATCTCATCTCCTTACCTGCCCATTAAATACTTGTGCTCCTCTCCTTTCCCTTTCTTCAATGGTCTTCTGCCCTGTCCTGTCAGATTCCCCCTTCTCCAGCCCTTTATCTCTTTAAGCAATCGACTTCCCAGATCTTTACTTCAACCCTCCCCTTCTCCCGGTTTTACCGATCACCTACCACCTTGTAGTTCTTCCTCCCCTTCCCCCACATTACTCTTCTGTCTTCTCATCTTTTCTTCTCCCCGGTCCTGATGAAAATTCTCAGCCTAAATCACTGACTCTTTACTCTTTTCCACAGATGCTGCCTGGGCTGCTGAGTTTCTCCAGCTTTTTGTGCATGCTGCATAAAATACCTTTGCCTAACACTAACTTAACACTTGGCTTTCCAAATCTTCCAGTGCTTCAGTGACCGCCAGGGTAAACAAGGAGAACTACAAGCCCTTAGCAGCTGGAGCCAAATTTAGAGAGTTACCTAACCATTTTTATTTTGGTATTATGGTTAACTGTAATAAGTGTTGAACATGTGAAGGGCTCTCTGTGAAACAATGTTTTATTTGAAATGTGATCATTTGGCCTGGTGGTGCAGCTTCACCGGCTGTCTAATGTGCATCAGGGGTGAGGGTGGAGTTTCTTGTCCAAGCCCTGGGCCCACAGGCTCTCACCAGCAGGAGCTGGTCTCGGGGTGCAGGATCTGTGGCAGCGAGTTTGGATTGCAGGGTGGGGTGGGGTTGAAAGCAACAGCTTGCCATTGACTGAGGCCAGACCAGATCATCGGTTAATCTGAACACTGCATTAGAATGGTCCAAATTCACACTCCCTGTGGGGCTGGGTACAATTTATTCTGTTTGCCGTCTGGTAAGATGGCAGCACACACAGATGAAGAACCAATAAGAGATGTCTTTTTTAAAACCATTTTTACTTTCAATCATAACCTGGGAATTAAGAATTACTTCAAGTACTGCAGGTCTACTTCATCAGTAGGTTGCTCCTTGGTGGTGGAACTGGACTTGTTGGGTTCTGTGTTAGAATTGGTGCGCGAAGGTGATGTTCAGTCTAACAGCTTGTGATAGGGTTATAGTTGTTTCTAATATGATCGCAAGGCCCTGTTGGACATTGGTAATATGGAATGCTGAATGTCTAGTTCACTGGTTTATTGTTGGGATCAGCTGTCATGAGGACCAGGCATCATGCTGTGGTGTCGCCTTTTTGCAGCTGTCTGGGACAGAGGTATCTGAGTCAGTGCCCGACGCAGTTGACGTGGTGACCGTGTTGGCATCCGTGCTGCCCTCCAGTGGCCACTCAGTGCAAGATCAGCTGGACTGGGTTCAACTGCATATTGCTGCGGGCTTGCTCTTGCCAACACATTCATGGTCTCGGGAATGGACTATATTATATTATTAAGTGATTGTATGTTTAACTGCTATCTGATAGATGTTATATGTGCCTTGTGCTGTGTATTACCGTTGGCACTGTGTTTTTCACTTCGGCCCTGGAGTAACATGTTTTGTTTGTCTGTATTCATGGATGGTTGAATGACAACTAAACTTGTATTAACCTTATTCCAGGTTCCCATCCTACTGTGACAGAGGGGGAGGTGATGAGAAGTGTTTGCTTCACCGAGAATGGAAACAGCACACCTGGAAGCAACAACACTTGCCTGCATATTAAGATCAAAAATTGCATTGGCTACTTTGTGTACCTGCTGAAGCCGACACCTGGTGTTAACTTTGTGTACTGTACAGGTATGTCACTGCTCTCATTCACACAGAGGTGTGAGGGGGGAGGGGAAATTCTGTGATATCCTGAGTCATCAGTACCCCTAAAGGACTCTGTCTCATACGTTCCTCTGAAGCAGACTGTCCAACATGTAGAGTTTGATGCAGCATGTTTTTTGCACATGTGGCTAGACCCTTACAATTACACTGTCATGATGTTTTACAGGTTAGTCTCTGTTTAGTTATTACACACCCAAGGAAGAGAGTGTTTTTTCCTACGTGGATTCTGCACATTCAGTTTTACCATTGCATCTTTTCTTTGGTGGAGTGACTCATAGTTTCATGAACACTGAACAATTGTCTTCTGTACATGTCATGCCAGGATCACAATCTAGTTTATTATCTCCAGCATGTGTCATGAAATTTGTCAACTTAGCAGCTGCAGTACAAGATAATATGGAAAGAAAAAAATAAATGAATCAATCAATTCCAGGTGTGTGTGTGTGTGTGTGTGTGTGTGTGTGTGTGTGTGTGTGTGTGTGTGTGTGTGTGTGTGTGTGTGTGTGTGTGTGTGTGTGTGTGTGTGTGTGTGTGTGTGTGTGTAATGATTAAAGTGAAAAAACAGGAACAATATATATTAACAAAGTAGAGAGGTAGTGTTCATGGCCTCAAGGTCCATTTAAAAATCGTATGGCAAAAGGCAAGAAGCTGATCCTGAATGGCTGACTGTGTGCCTTCAAAGAATGACAGAGACTATTCCTCCCATTGTGTTATTACTAGCCTTCAGTGTTCCACCTTACCCCCTCTTGCTTATTTCATTGTAACCCTGCAACATTTTTTATTTTTCATAATTTCCTAAGAGTTCCCTTGTGCTTGTTTCCCATTGGCAATGAATGATAGGTAATTTACAATATCCATTTCATTTAAAAGGAGACATCTCCTTCGTCCTGAAATCCTTTTTCGTTGATGTCTTCCTTTTTTTAAACAAAGGGGCTTCCCTTCGTCCACCATCAACTCTGCTCTCAAACGCATCTCTCCCATTTCCCGCACATCTGCCCTCACCCCATCCGCCCGCCACCCCACTTAGGATAGGGTTCCCCTTGTCCTTACCTACCACCCCACGAGCCTCCAGGTCCAACGTAAAAATTCTCCGTAACTTCCACACCTCCAACGGGATCCCACTACCAAACACAGTTTTCCCTCCCCCACTCTTTCTGCTTTTCGCAGGGATCTCTCCCAACGAGATTCCCTTGTCCACTCGTCCCCTCCATCCCTTCCCACCAATCTCCTTCCTTACACTAAACCTTGGAAACGGAACAAGTGCTATACCTGCCCTTACACTTCCTCCCTTACCACCACTGAAGGCCCCAGACAGTCCTTCCAGGTGAGGCGACACTTCACCTGTGAGCCGGCTGGTGTGGTATATTGCGTCCAGTGCTCCTGGTGTGGCCTTTTATATATTGGTGAGACCCGACGCAGACTGGGAGACCGTTTTGCTAAACACCTACGCTCGGTCCGCTGAAAAAGCAGTATCTCCCAGTGGCCACACATTTTAAAACCACGTCCCATTCCCATTCTGATATGTCTATCCATGGCCTCCTCCACTGTCCATTCCCATTCTGATTTGTCTATCCATGGCCTCCTCTACTGTCCATTCCCATTCTGATATGTCTATCCATGGCCTCCTCTACTGTCCATTCCCATTCTGATATGTCTATCCATGGCCTCCTCTACTGTCCATTCCCATTCTGATTTGTCTATCCATGGCCTCCTCTACTGTCAAAATGAATCCAAACTCAGGTTGGAGGAACAGCACCTTATATACCGGCCGGGTAGCCTCCAATCTGATAGCGTGAACATTGACTTCTCTAACTTCCGTTAATGCCCCTCCTTCCCTTCTTACCCCATTCCTGGCATATTTACTTGTTTGCCTGTTCTCCATCTCCCTCTGGTGTTCCCCCCACCCTTCTTTCTCCCGAGGCCTCCCGTCCCATGATCCTTTCCCTTCTCCAGCTCTGTATCACTTTCGCCAATCACCTTTCCAGCTCTTAGCTTCTTCCCACCCCCTCCGGTCTTCTCCTATCATTTCGCATTTCCCCCTCCCCCCACTACTTTCAACCAAGTCTCGTACTATCTTTCCTTTCGGTTAGTCCTGACGAAGGGTCTCGGCCCGAAATGTCGACAGCGCTTCTCACTGTAGATGCTGCCTGGCCTGCTGTGTTCCACCAGCATTTTGTGTGTGTGTTGTTGTTTGAATTTCCAGCATCTGCAGATTTCCTCATGTTTGTTCTCAAGCCCAAACTGTCACATCCCGTACCAGGCAGTTACCGAGTAAATCTGCTCTGCAGCATTATCTGAGATATCACTGGGAATGCAGTGTAATTCCAGAACGTAGGATATTACGGCACAGTACAGGCTCTGCAGTGCATGACATTGTGCTGGTCTTTAACCGAATCCTCCCCTCATACATGACTCTCCTTTTCTTTCTATCATCTAAATGAGTTTCTATGTTTCTTAAATGTCCTCAATGTATCTGTCTCCACCACCACTCCTGCCAGGGTGTACCAGGTACCCACCACTCTATAAATTGAATGGAGGTGCATATACTTGAATTACTTGGGTGTAGACATGTGAGGTGTGATAGTAAATTCCCTGACGGCATGAAGATTGGTGAGTGTGTTACGGTGCTGGAGTTTGTCAGACTACACAGAGAGATCCATGTATTGGTACAGTAAAGATGTCTGAAGATGCTGCATGGACTAGCAAATGCAATTTGATACAGATTAGATTAGTTTAGATTAATTTATAAATGCATTCAGGTTGGGACGACTAATAAGACTTTAATGCACACCATGAATGCTAGAGTATGAAGGAAGATTGAAGGACAATGTGTGGACATTCTATGGAGATGACAAGCCAGCTATTTGTGAATTAATATGTGATACAGATCTTTATTAGTTGGGGTACAGAATGCATAACTTTATAAAACCTGGTCAGACATTGGGGTGGTTTTGGTCAGCAGACCATGGGAAGAATGCAGGGGTAATGCAATGGTAGATCACCAGGTTGGAGTGATTCAATTATGATGGAGAGATTAGGCATGTTCTCCTGGGCAAAGAAGAAAAATACTATATTGGTGTATAAAATGTAAGGGTACTGAGAGGTTAAGCTGCAGGTAACATTTCCTATGTCAATGATACTGAATTAATGGTTATGTTGCAAAGTCTGCAGACAATATGACGATAGGTGGAGAGGCATGTAGCTTTGAGGAATTATAGTGGTGAGAGAAGGATTAGGAGAATGGGCAAAAGCATGGCAGATTGAATTCAGTGTTGGGAAGTGTATGGTCTTGCACTTTGTTGGAAGAAATGAAAGGTTAGACATTTTCTAAATGGAGAGAAATTCAAAAATCTGAGTTGCAAACGAACTTGGGAGTTTTTGTACAGGATTCCGCAGAGGTTAATTAGCAGGTTGAGTCAGTGGTGAGGAAGATAAATACAATGTTACTATTCAATACAAGATGAGTAGAATATAAAAGCAAGGATGCAATGTTGAGGATTTATAAAGCACTGGTGAGGCCTCACTTGGAGTATGATGAGCAGGTCTGCGCACCTTATTTTAGAAGGATGTTCTGAAACTGCTGAGGGTCCAGAATTGAACAGCTTGTAGTAATGTTTGATGGCTCGGGGCATGCTCTCACTAGAATTCAGAAGAATAAGGGGAAACCTCATTGAAGCCTGTCTACTGATGAAAGGTGGATGTAGTGAGGATACTTCCTCTGGTCAGAGAGTCCAGGACCAAATGACACCGCCTCGGAACATAGTGTCACCCTTTAAGAACAGAGATATGGAGGAATATCTTTAGCCAGTTAGTGGTGAATCTGTGGAATTCGTTGCTACGGATGACTCAGGAGGCCGTCTTTATGTATACTTAAGGCAGAGTCTGATAGATTCTTGATGGGTCAGGGCCATGAAGGGATATGTGGAGAAGGCAGGAGATCATCTTGCCAACAAACGTGCAGTCTCTGGTGAATAAAAATGAATGATTTCAGAGCTAGGGTAGTGAATCAGAGGGACATTAGGACAGTGCGTCCCTTGTTTCATGAAATCCTGGTTAACTCCTTCTATACTGGATGCAGTGATTCAGATTGACAGGTTGACCATACACCATCAGGTTAGATCAATAGAGTGTCTCTAAAGCAGAGGTTGACGAGTATCCCTCATGATGAACTCATCTTGGTGCACAAAACATATCAGTATTGTCCCAATTCTGCTCACCAGACCTGGAATATCTAGCGATTAAGTGTGACCTTTTACCTATCACAAGAATTCTCTGGGGTCATTTTGGTAGCAGTACACATTCCACCTCATGCCAAAGACAATCAGGCTTTAGATGATCTGAACAATGGGATGAACATGCACGAAACAGTGCACCTTAATACCTCCACCAGTATTTTGAGAGATTTTAAATAGGCCAGTCTGGAAAAAAAGTCGCAATGCAGTTAACGTCAACAGATCACTTGCAATACCAGAGGAAACAACACTGTGGACCATTACTACACGATCATCAAGAACGACTACCGTACTATTCGTCACCCTCACTTCAGGAAGTTTGATCACCTAGCTGTACTTCTGCCCTCTAAGTATAGGCAGAGACTGAAGACTGCTGTGCCAGCAGTGAGGACCAAGAAGGTTGGACAAGGGAAGCACAGGAGCCCTTACAGGATTGCTTTGAATTGTTGGACTGGACTGTATTCAGGGATTCAGCTTCGAACCTGTATGAGTATGCTGCAGTTGTTACTGACTTCATTAAAACCTGTATGGATGAATGTATGCCCACAAAGAATTACTGCACAGTCCCAAACCAAAAGTAGTGGATGAACCAAGAGGTAACTCGTCTGCTGAAGGCTAGATCTGTGGCATTCACGTCCGGCGATCTAGGTCTGTACCAGAAAACTAGGTAAGATTTGTGATGCGCTATTTCAAGAGCAAAGAGATAATTTCAAATGATGTTGGAAGCGACATTGGATGCACGGAAATTCTGACAAGGTTTGCACGACATTACTTCCTACAAAGCGAAAGTGAATAGCATGAATAGCAACGATGCTTCACTACCAATGCTTTTATGCCCGCTTTGAAAGGGAGATTTCAACTGCAGCTGTGAAGATCCCTGCTGCACCTGATGACTGTGATCTCTGTCTCAGAGGATGATGTTAGGCTGTCTTTAAATAGAGTGAACCTTTGTAAGGTGGAAGGTCCCGGTGGAGTACCTGATGACTGTGACCTCTGTCTCAGAGGACGATGTTAGGCTGTCTTTAAGGAAAGTGAACCTTTGTAAGGCGGAAGGTCCCGGTGGAGTACCTGATGACTGTGATCTCCGTCTCAGAGGATGATGTTAGGCTGTCTTTAAGGAGAGTGAACCTTTGTAAGGCGGAAGGTCCCGGTGGAGTACCTGATGACTGTGATCTCTGTCTCAGAGGACAATGTTAGGCTGTCTTTAAGGAGAGTGAACCTTTGTAAGGCGGAAGGTCCCGGTGGAGTACCTGATGACTGTGATCTCTGTCTCAGAGGACAATGTTAGGCTGTCTTTAAGGAGAGTGAACCTTTGTAATGTGGAAGGTCCAGGTGGAGTACCTGGTGAGGCTCTGAAAACCTGTGCCGACCAACTGGTGGGAGTAATTATGGACATTTTCAACCTCTCACTGCTACGGGTGGAAGGTCCCACTTGCTTCAAAAAGGCAACAATTATACCAGTGACTAAAATGAATAACCTGAGCCTCTTTAAAAAACTATCGCTCGGTAGCACTCACATCGCCAGTGATGAAGTGCTTTAAGAAATTGGTCATGACTAGACTGACCTCCTGTGTCAGCAAGGACCTGGACCCACTGCAATTTGCCTATTGCCACAATAAGTCCATGGCAGTTGCAATCTCAATAACTCTCCACGCGACTATAGACAACCTGGACATCACAAGCACCTACGTCAGGATGCTGTTCATCGACTACAGCTCAGCATTTAATACCATTATTCTCCCAATCCTGATTTAGAAGTTGCAGAACCTGGGCCTGTGTACCTCTCTCTGCAATTGGATCCTCAACTTCCTATCCCGAATACCCACATGTCTGGGTGTCTAGGCATAGCTCAAATACGATCTACAAATTAGCTGACAATATAACCATTGTTGGTAGAATCTCAGGTGGTGAAGTGAGGGGGTACAGCAGTGAGTTATGCCAATTAGTGGAGTGGTATCGCAGCAATAACCCGGCATTCAACATCAGTAAGACGAAAGAGCTGATTGTGGACTTTTGGAAGGGTAAGACGAAGGAACACATATCAATCTTCATAGCGGAGTCAGAAGTGGAGAGAGTGAGCAGTTTCAAGTTCCTGGGTGTCAAGATCTCTGAGGACCTAACCTGGTCCCAACATATCATTGCAGTTATAAAAAAAAAGGCAAGGCAGCGACAATACCTTAATACAAGTTTGAAGAGATTTGGTATGTTAACAAATACACTCAAAAACGTCTCTAGATGTACTGTGGAGAGCATTCTGACAGGCTGTATTACTGTCTGGGATGGGGAAAGGGTGAAACTAATGCACAGGATTGAAAGAAGCTGTAGAAATTTAGTCAGCTCCATCTTGGGTACTAGCCTACAAAGTACTCAGGATATATGCACGGAGTGGTGTCTCAGAAAAACGCCGTCCATTACTAAGGACCTCCACCACCCAGCGCATGCCCTTTTCTCACTGTCACTATCAGGTAGGACCTGGTACAGAAGCCTGAAATCAAACAATCAGCGATTCAGGAGCAGCCATCCAATTCCTAAATAGATATTGTATCCTACCTCAGTTTAAAAAAAAATAGTATTCCTGTTTTATGGCACAATTTTTTTTATTCTATTCAATATACATTTACTGTATAAAGTATAATAAATAAGTGATTTACTATTATTATTATTATTATTATTATTATTATTATTATTATTATTATTACTTTCTTCTATTTTATGTATTGCATTGAACTGCTGCTACGAAGTTAACAATTTTCACTTCATATGCCGGTAATAACTAACATAATTCTAATTCTGATTGGGGCTGAGAGGAAAAATGTATCAGCCACGTTGAAATTGTGGAGCAAACTCAATCGGCCAAGTGGCCTAATTCTGCCCCTACATCTTATGGTCTTGTATCAGTGGTAGATAAAATTAAGGACTAGGGAATGTATAGCAGTGATTTATGGGCTTTGTAAAGGAGACCTTAACCCACGTAGCAGCAAATACATGGATTGCACTGTCTCGGAGAGTGGTTGTTGGCAGAATTTATGTCTAGATGAGTTTGAATCATTTAGGCAAAGAAGGGCTATGGACAATGTTGGGCCTGATAGGAGTGAGGGATAGTCACCGTCAGCATGGATGTTTCTTTACAGCATAATCCAATGATACTGCCACCAATTCAATAAAGAGCAGACTGTTGAAACTGCACTGACAGTATTTATGTGAGTAGATGACCATTATTTTAGAGAGAGCAACTGAGGGTGGTGGAGCTGGGGTAAGCTACAAACAGCATTAACACTAACAGTAATGTTATTCAATAAGGCTAATAAACCTCATTGTTTGTACCATTGACACGGAGCATACTCTTGCTGCAGATTCCACACTCGGTGATCCGTGTGTAAACCACACTATCCTGGATCAGCCCTGGAGGAGCACGGATTGTTCATCGGAAGAATGCAGTAGATACATGAATGATGAAACCCGGACAGAGGGGTGGTACCGATTTAAGAGGTAATGGCAGAGGACAATTAAACTAATATCTATCAATGACACAGAAAACGTGGGGTAACAAGGGGAATGTGAAGGGGAATTTATTTATTTTGTTACAGGGATGTGACAGCGTTCATAAATATCTTTGTGTCTGGGACAAGGAATGAATGTGGTTGTATGCGATCGTCCTGTAGAATGGAATGGAGACACAGGGATTGGAGTCATTGGTCAAAGAAATGGGACAAGTTTTGGATACGGAGACGGGGTTCTCAGTTAAACCTGGAGTGGGAGTTACAGGCATGGAACAGGGAGTGGGTGCAAAAATTCTGGGATCATCATTCAGTCATGTGGCTGGGAATAAATGTAGGAAATGGAAAGCTCACAGCCCCTTTCCAAATGATGAGACGTTGATGGAATAGAGAAAAGCACAAATTGGGAAATACTAGAGAAACTCAGCAGGTCACGCATAAATAAATAAATAAATAAATCAGGAATAAATACTCAACATTTTAAGCCAAGACCCTTCATCCAGCCTGGAAAGAAAGGTTACAGAGATGTGGGGGGTTGAAGAGGAGTACAAGCTGGAAGGTGATAGATGAGACCAGGAGAGCGCAAAGTTGGGGACAATATGAGATGCTGGGATTTGATGCTTAGAAGAGACAGAGCATTGAGGAAGGAAGAATCTGACAGAAGTGGACAGTGCAGTAAAGGGAACGAGGTGGGAGCCAGAGGGAGGTGATGACCCAGACAAGAGGCCAGGGAGGAGAAGAGAAGGGGGTGAGTAGGCTATCTTCTGCTTCTGCTCCCTTCCAGTTTGGTTGGAGTGTCTCAGCTCAAAATCTTACGTGTTTATTGTCCACAAATGCTGCACTTAATATCAGCATTTGCACAGTTTATTTACAGTTCACAGTCATGGGGTTTACAGTTTACTGATCTTGTTTACAGTTATTGTTCTAAAGATTTTCCTCAGTATGCCCACAGAAAAGGAACCTCAGAGTTGTATGTGGTTATGGAATGTACTCTGATAATAAATTTTACTTTGAACTTTGCCTTGCTTGCTGAGTTTCTGCAGCACTTCACGAGTGTTGCTCAAGATTTCCTGCATCTGCAGAATATTTTACATCAAATATCAAACAGGGTTTCCTGAGATTAGGGACAATATTAAACCAATGGAATGGGCTGCAGTTCCTGCTTGTTCTCACAGTGGTTGGTCAGTTGAGGACAGAGATGCTATTTCTTTTTCAGTTCTGGTGGGTGGAGGATTCCTGAGACTGTTGTTCCACCATACAAGTGCTCCGGGAAAGGTCCAGGCTGGTTAAACGGTAAGGTCATCGTGTGCAACAACAGATCTTGGTTACTTTTCAGGTAAGGCAGACTAGACACAGTTCATGTCAGATGACCCCTTATACATAAACAGATCTCGTCATCTCTGAGAAATGTTCTCCAGTGATGTAAGCCATGTTACAAGCCTGGATCTACAAGGAACTGAACAGTGGGGCATCAGCTTCCTGGAGATCCCTGGTACTACATGTCGCTGGTCATTGGATCTGCCAGTTAAACCCACTCTAGTTAAGACCTGGTGCAATTTCAGTGAAGGAGCAGCATCCAGGGTGTTGAATGTATTCCACAGCAGCCCATAGTTCATGAGGTAATTAATAAACCAATGTAATTTTTCAATGAAACTGTTATGTCTATGAAGTTTCTCAGTCACCCAAGTTATTGCATTTCAAGCAGTTACAAATCAAGGAAACTGGACTTGCTATGTTGTCTTGAAGATTAAAAAAACACAAATCCCTGTGTTTTTCAGACCTATAAACACGTCCAATTGCCTTGATTTGCTACTGAGTGATAAAACTGCAAAATTTTCAGTTAAAATCATTCCTTCATTTTCATGTTGTAATTATTTTAAATTTCATGTCATCAGATTTGGATATTTTAGATATTTTCTGAGCTTGCGGGGGTCTCTGATTCTCTTTGGAGTTATTCAACAGTGGGTCATCTTCACATAGCTTCATTGGTGCCAAAGCACCAGGGTAAGGACTTGTGTTTCATTGGACAGTGACCCACAAGGTCTCATTATCAGAAGCTGTCCTCTGAGACGAGGTGTGGCTGTGGGGAGGTCAGCAGCTCACATTGACTGAGCCCGGTCCAGACTGCGGGTTGTGAACAATGGCTTTGCAGTGGGTCTGTTTGCACATTTCCCATTGCACCGGGGAGACGGGTATATTTTACGATGTCTACAAACCCCCATTTCAGGTAGCCATCCCAGCATCGGAGAGGGGGAGGTCCACAGGACTGTCTGCTTCAGCTGGGAGCAAAACAACTGCGCAACAAAGCGGACAATCAAGATCAAAAACTGTGGTGCTTTCTTTGTGTACTGGCTGAAGCCGACATTCTGTTGCTACAGAGTTTATTGTACAGGTACGGTACCGCTCTCCATTAACATTAACACACCATGGGGGTGGGCGTGGGAGGAGTGTTAATTATATGCTGAATATTCCAGTCTATCACAAAATCGGTCACTTCTCCTGTACCCACAGTTTAAGACAATCTGCCTTATCAGAATCTCATCCTCCTGGTCTGACATGTAATGTCCTCACTCCCACACTGAGACTGACATGTGCCACATGACTGCTGAGCACCAAGCTTGAGCAATCTCCTCCACCTCCTGTGAGTCCCTCCACCTTTTTGAGGACCATATCATTCATCCTTCCCTTCTTTTCCATCCCCTCTGGGTAAAGTCATCCACTTCTCCATACGGTGACTTGGCTTATCCTCCAACTCTCAGACTGAGCCAACATCTTTTCTTAATCACCCGAACCGGAGATGGGTAATATCATTCCCTTTTTTGTCTTCCCAAGTCAGATAAATGTTGATTTTGATGTTAAGAAAATCACACAAAACCTGCTTCGTCATGGAGATCATGAAGCCTCTTCATAGATATCATCTGAAGTTAGGATTCAAACTTGGTTGCTGAGCATCTGAGCCACCATCTCTGCAATAAGACATAACATATAGGAGCAGAATTAAGCAATTCAGCTGACTGAATCCGCTCTATTATTTAATTAATGCTGATTCATTTTCACTGTCAATCCCATTCTCCTGCCTTCTCCCAGTAACCTTTGACACCCTGACTAATCAATATCCTACCAACCTCCAGAGGACATAGAAAATTTAGAAAACTTACAGCACAATACAGGCCCTTCGACTCACAATGCTGTGCTGAATACTTAATTTAGAAGTTACCTAGGATTATCCATAGACCTCTATGTTTCTAAGTTGCATGTACCCATCCAGGAGTCTCTTAAAATACCATATTGTATCCACCTCCACCACCAACCCTGGCAGCCCATTCCACACACTCACCACCCCCTGACATCTCCTCTGCCCTCTAATGTTAGTATTTTCAGCGCTGGGATAAAAACCTCTGACTATACACACGATCAATGCCTCTCGTCATCTGATACAACTCCACCTCTATCAGGTCACTTCTCATCCTCTGTCACTCTAAGGAAAAAATGCAAGTTCACTCAACTGATTTTCATAAGGAATGTTCCCCAGTCGAGGCAACATCCTTGTAAATCTCCTTTGCACCCTTTCTATGGTTTTGACATCCTTTCTGTAGTGAGGTGACCAGAACTGAGCACAGTACTACAAGTGGAGCCTAACCAAGGTCCCCCATAGCTGTAAAATTACCTCTCGGCACTTTAACTCAATCCCACAGTTGATGACGGGCAATGCACCTTATAGCTTCTTAACCACAGAGAGTCAATCTACACAGCAGCTTTGAGTGTCCTATGAACTCAGACTACACACTGCCTCCCTCTGATCATCTCCACTGCCAAGAGACTTACATTAATACTATATCCTGCCATCATATTTACCTACCAAAATAACACTCTAAATGTTCTGCCACACTGGTAGTATCTTCCACAGTGAAGACTGATGCAAAATGCTTCAGGTCTACTGCCATTTCATTGTTCCTCATTATTACTTCTCTGGTGTAATTACCCAGTGATCCAATATCCACTCATTCCTCTTATTTACTTTTTATATATCTCAATTATTTCTATTCTCTTTTATACTATTGGCCATCTTATCTTCATATTTCATGTTTTCTCTCCTTGTGGCTTTTTCATTGCCTTGTGTTGATTTTGTTTTAAAAGCTGTTGGTTTCTGATTTGTTTTAATCCAAAGTTCTTTTGCAAGTCAGGAAAGGGGCACAAAACTTGTTGCTTCACTTTGTTTTATTAAATGTTGACAGTACAAAGGAAAATTGAAAATGGACATTCACCAGCTAGTAGCAGAAAAGAGAGTCCATAAAAAGAAGCAGATGGCACTGCCATATGGTCAGGTGTTTTTCTACCCACAGATAAGAAACATTCCATCCAAATTATAGTCAATCAATCACATACGCACTGTTTAAATAATGCAGCAACATAGAAGCTTCTGGAGCTTTCTGGACATATACAAATGTGGCCACGAAGGTGCATATTGAACATTCATGTCAGCAACTTTAACATATGATGGCCACTAGGGTAACAAACTACATAGTTACAAAGATATAAGTAGCTATCAAAAACCATGCAGATAATTAATGGTCAAGCTTCCAAAAGACTACATTAAACAGTCTAATCCAACACTGATTCTAAATCACACATTTAGAATAATTACATCTCAGAATTTAGAGGCAGAAAATCTTGTATCTGCATTAAGTAGGAAATATTCAAAACCTCAAGTTGTGGAAATATCAGACTCTTTATTCTTCAAATTATTATGTAGTTTGTTATTATTATTATTGCCATTTTAGGCAGATCAGTAGGCACACTACTGGAAGATGTGACTTTGAACTAGTTTATCTATGATTACTCTTGTATAAGTAAAATATTTTAAACTATGTTAAAGCATAAAAGTGATTATTAGAACTCCTTGTAAGCGTGGATAATAGGCAAAATATAACAACAGCTAATACTAGAATAAACTTCATAATGTACGGTACTTGTCAAATTGCTGGAAACCTCCTGGCTGATTTTCTCACTGTAGCCGAGCAGCATATTCTCCGTGTGGAGGTTACTAGCCCATCGACCATGGTTGTTGCCCTCATCTGGGATTACTATAGCTCGTTTGCAATGGCTGGTGTGTATCCAGTTTTACGTTCTACTCTCACTGCCCAGTTTGTAATTAACGGTATTTGATCACAACCATCCCATCAAGCTTCCAGTGGTTGCTTATACATTTCTTTGTTAATCAGGGTGTTCTCATCCTGTTGGATCGCTCCATGTTGCAAAAACTTGTTCTGAACCAGACTGGAACACTTGGGTTCATTTCACACAGCGGTTAACTGAACTGTTTGAAAGAAGTAAAAGTCCTCAAGATGTTTAAAATTTAACTGTCTGCCATAATGTGTATATCAGCCTCCTTGAGTCCAAAGGCTTCTGTCAGGGACATAGAATGCACTTTTGCCACTTCGAATGGACTCAGTTTAGTTTTCCTACTTGTGGTTGCTCTGTTGCTACATGAGACCATAGGAACAGCTGTAGGGCATGGAACACTGTCCTCATGATATATGGATGTTGTTTGACAGTTCCATTCATTCATTCAGCTTGTCCTGATGTCTGAACATTATGTTCCACCACCTCTGGATCAATCTGCCTCTCCAGTGTGTCCTAGGCCAGGAATCTGCTATGCTGGATAGGGAAGCAACATAGTTGGAACTACTAGTCTATGACAAGTACCATATCTCCATGTTCGAGCACTGTTTAACTTTCCACCATTCTCCATCCAGATCCACTTCTCCCAGTTGGAGTATTGAGCTTGCACCTCTCTCAAATATCCCGTATGTTGATCTGTGACACAGATTGCAGCTTTGTTTCCATCATTCCAGTTGTCGAGTTCACTGCATCTGTTCTACAGTTAGTACTTTGACCTCTCTTACTAGCTTTGCTTGTTTTACTACTTTTACTTTACCACTTACTCCTTCTCAAGTCATAGTTGAGTGCAGTATAGAGGCATGCCTTTCAGTCTATCTACTCCGTGCCAAGCCATTAAAACTCCCATCAACCGGGAGTGGGACCATGGCCCTCTACACCCCAATCGGCCATGTCCCTGTCCAAACTTCTCTTTAATCTTGGAATCGAGCTTGCATGCACAACGTGCACTGGCAGCTTGTTCTGCACTCCCATAATCCTCTGAGTGAAGGGGTTTCTGTTTATATTCCACTTAAACTTTCCACCTTTAATTCTTAACCTCCAGTTGTATGATCACCCTACCTTAGTGGGAAAAGCCTTCTTGAATTTACCCTTTCTATATCCCACATAATTTTGTACACCTCTATCAAATCACCTCTCAATCTTCTACATACTTGATTTCCATCTTTCCTGTAATTAGATAGATAGATAGATAGATAGATACTTTATTCATCCCCATGGGGAAATTCAACCTTTTTTCCAATGTCCCATACACTTGTTGTAGCAAAAACTAATTACATACAATACTTAACTCAGTAAGAATATGATATGCATCTAAATCACTAACTCAAAAAGCATTAATAATAGCTAGGTGTTGGGAACTGCACACATTACTCCAAACTATGCCTCAACAATATTTTATACAGCTTTTGCATAACATCCATTCTCCTGCATTCATTACTATGATTTATGAGGCCAATGTTCCAAAAACTTTATTTTCGATCTATCAACCCATGAATCCACTTTCAGTGATTTATGGACTTAGTGTCTGGGCATTCACTGTGTATAAAAAAGACCTACCCTGGTTGGTCTTACTGAAGTGCAATACCTCTCAATTTTCTGCAATAATTTTCATTTGCAGTTTTACAGATCAGTTTTCAAACCAGTCCAGATCCCACTGCAGGCCACCACATCCCTAATCTTGGTGTCATCTGCAATTATTCTGATCCAGTTAACGACTTTATAATCCAGATCATTGATATTGATGACAAAGTAGATCAGACCCAGTAACGAACCCCATGGCACTCCACTAGTCACTAGTCAACACGTACAAACAAGCTGGAGGGACTCAGCAGGTCGGGCAGATTCCGTGGAAACGAGCAGTCAACGTTTCGGGCCGAGACCCTTCATCAGGACTGAAGAAGGAGGGGGCAGGGGCCCTATAAAGACGGTGGGGGGAGAGAGGGAAGGGGAAGGCTGGTAAGTGCCAGATGAAAAGCCAATCAGAGGAAAGATCAAGGGGTGGGGTGGGGGAAGCAGGGAGGGGAGAGACAAGAAAGGTGAAGAAGAAATGTAAGTGGAAAGCACTATGGGTAGTAGAAGAAGACAGAATATTGAGAGAAGTGATAGGCAGCTGGAAGAGGAGGCAGCGTGAAAGTGGGATGGGGAAGGGAGAGGGAGGGAATTACCAGAAGTTGGAGGATTCGATGTTCATACCAAGGGGCTGGAGACTACCCAGGCGGTATATGAGCTGTTTCTCCTCCAACCTGAGTTTGGCCTCGTCATGGCAGTAGAGGAGCCCATGTATGGACATATCCAAATGGGAATGTGAGGCAGAGATTAAGTGGGTGCAACCAGGAGATCCTGTCTGTTGTTGCACAGGGAGCGATCCCTACGGAAAGCAGAAATTGGGGGGAGGAAAATATATGTTTGGTGGCGGGATCCAGATGGAGGTGGCGGAAATTTCCGAGAATTATGTGCTGCACGCGGAGGCTGGTGGGGTGGTAGATGAGACCACCTATCCTATTCCTCACCTATCCTAGGTGAGGAATGCTATCTCTGGTAGAGTGTGGTAGAGCAGGTGTCCATGCATTAGAACACGTGCATTTGAGGGCAGCATTGATGGTGGATGAAGGAAGCCTTTCTTTGAAACAGGAGGACATTTCTTTTGTTCTGGAATGAAAAGCCTCATCCTGAGATCAAATGGGTGGAAACGGTGGAATTGAGGGAAGGGGATGGCGTTTTTATAAGTAGCAAGGTGGGATGATGTATAGTCCGTGTATCTGTAGGAGTCTGTTGGTTTATAATAGATATCGATGGTTAAGCTGCCCCCGGAGACAGAGAGTGAGATCGCGAAAGGGACCAGGTGAATTTGATCTCACTGTCTATTTTTGGACTGTTAAATTCACGTGGTCCATTTCCTCCAGCACTTTATGCATGTACTACTACACTCTGGCCTCTCACAGAAAGTCAATGTCGCATACAATTTACTACCTCATCTTGAATGCTCAACGACTGAACCTTCTTGATCAACTTCCCATGCAGGACCTTGTGAAATGCCTTGCTGAAGTCCATGTAGACAGCATACCGCTGCTTTCATCAACTTCCCTGGTACCTTCCTCAAAAACCCGAGAAGATTAGCTAGACTCTATCTACGAGCATGAAACCATGCTAACCATCATTAATTAGTCGATGTTTATCCAAATAACTTCCAATAGCTTTCCCACTACTGATGTCAGACTCACAGGTTTTGAATTTCCAGGTTTATTTTTAGCACCTTTCTTAAACAACAGAACGACTGCTCTCCAATCTTCCAGCACCTCGTGTTGTGAGCAATGATTTGAATTCTGCTCGATTCCTAGGGATTTCTGCACTTTCCTCCTGCAGGGTACAAGGGAACACCATGACAGTTCCAGAGGATTTATCCACCCAAATATACCTTAGCTTAGCAAACATTCCTCCTTTGTAATCTGGGCAGTGGCCAATCAAAGAGATCAGAAACTTAAGAGGATGTAATTCACTCATTTTAGAAATTTCAGTCTCTGGCTATCCACATGATCATTGCATCTCATCATCATATACATCTCAATCAGGTCATCTCTCATCCTCTGTCACTCCAACAAGAAAAGGCACTCAACATATTCTCATAAGATACACCTTCCAATCCAGACAAAATCCTTTCAGATCCTCTCTGTACTGTCTCTATAGTATCCACATTCTTCCGGTGGTGAGGTGACTAAAAATGAACAGAGTATATCCAGTGGGGCCTGACTAATGTCTTGCATAGCTGTTACACCACAGTTCTTAAAGAGGTAGCTGAAGAGATTGTGGAGGCATCACTGAAGATCTTTCGAGAATCATTACATCCTGGAATGTTTCCAGAAGACTGGAAAATTGAAAATGTCACTGCAGTCTTCAAGAAGGGACAGAGGCAGAAGAAAAATAACTGCAGGCCAGTTAGACCTGATCTTAGCAGTTGGGTAGATGTTGGAGATGATTTTTAAGGATGAGGTTTCAGGGTACTTGGAGGCACATGATAAAATAGGCCGTAGTCAGCATAGTTTCGTCGAAATCCTGCACGGCAAATCTGTTGGAATTTATTGAAGAAATAACAAGAAGGATAGGCAATGCAGAATCGGTTGACATTGTGTACTCAGATTTTCAGAAGGCCTTTGGCAAGGTGCCACACATGCCACTGTTTAAAAGCTATAAGCGTGTTGTATTCCGGAAGAGACTCTAGCATGGCCAAAGCAGTGGCTGCATGACAGGCGGCAAAGGGTGGGAATACACAGAGTCTGTTCTGGTTGGCTGCTGGGGAATCGCGGTGTTCCACAAGGGCATGTGTTGAGACCGATTCTGTTTATATTATTTGTCAGTTATTTGGATGATAGATTTGATACCTTTATCGCAAATTTTGCAGACGATTGGTGAAAGGTGTAGAGGCAGGTAGTTTTGAGGAAGTAGTGAGGCTACAGAAGGATTTAGACAGATCTGGTGGGGGCTGTCCAAGGTCTTATATAACTGTAACATTACCTCACAGCCCTTGAACTCAGTCCTATGGTTAATGAATACCATGATACAATAAACGTACAACCTGCACAGCAGCTTTGAGTGTCCTATGGACATGGATCCCAAGACCGCTCAGATCCTCCACACTGCCAAGAGTTTTACCATTAATATTATATTCTGTCTTCGAATTTGGTTGACGAAAATCACTTCACACTTATTTAGATTGAACTCAATCTGCCACATCCCAGCCGAATTATGCATCCTATTGATGTCACACTAACTTCTGACAACCCTCCAGTCGATCCACAATACCTCCCACCTTTGTGTGATCAGCAAACGTACTAACCCACCCTTCTACATCTTTATCCTGGTCATTTATAAAAATCAGAAAGAGGAAGGGTTATTATTGCTCTTGCTGAATCTCAGAATATCTAGACCCTGGTGCACACCATCCTCTGGCTCCTTTTCATGGTCACTGAATCTCCTAGATGTCCTGTTACATATTAAGTCAACTATCACCTGGGTGGTGGGGTGACAACCCATACCAAATGAGGTATATGACTCTCTTTCCCTCCACTGACCTGCATTTTACCCTTGATCAAAGCGTAGCCACTGCTGAAACATAATCCAGGGTCATGTAAATGTGTGGGAGGAGGTGGTCGATGGCTAAGTCAGCAACTGGTGCACACAACAAGCCAGGCAAACAGTGCCTTTAAAGCATATTGATGCTGGTTGGAGTCACCCATTTTGTAAAGACATTGCCCAGAAGAAGGCAATGATGAACCATTTCTGGAGAAAAAAATGTCAAGAATGATCATGGAGACTGTGATTGCCCACATCATATAACAGGGCAAATAATGATGATGTCATAAGACAAGGCAGATAATGATAATGGTCACAGTTGACCTGTCCACCATCCTGTTTGGACTAAACCACAGAAATTTCTTCTGCTGTTGTTTTTTCTTGAGTGATCAGCTGCCTCATCAGTATCAAAATGATTTGTTCTTGAGGGAATAGCCATGGGGGAACTGTTGTCTGCTTAATATATCTACCTTTCCTGGTGTTGAGACTAACGCAGTCCACCCTCAAGGTATTGTAGTGACATGGAGATATGTGGAAAATAAAGTGAGGATGGTGAATGTCTTAAGGCTGATTTATACTTGCGCGCTGCATTTGTGCCGTATATATGCTGTACCCTACGCAGACTGAAACAACTGTGATTGGTCCGCTTGGTAGCATTGTATTTCCTCCAATGCATTTCCAGTTGCTTCTCTGCCATGTTTGTAGGCTGTTAGTACACCGATAAGAAGTAGATTAACCAAATCGTCAAATCTGCCTGCCGACATGCGAAAATGTTTCAAATACATTTCCTCGTCCATGTCTCTCATGATGAAACTCAACACGGTGGCATAGAAACCCCACCGCCAACTAGCGTTTTGGCGCACACCGACGCATGCTCACTATGACGTAGAGTGACGCAGAAGTGACAATCAGGGTTACAGTGTGTACAGCAGCACAGCCTGTATGCATGAGTATAAATCAGCCCTTATAATGACTCATGGAATGCGCTGTGCTTGGAGAATAAGGACAGATAGATATTGGAGACTTCGTTACTCTGGTGTCAATCACAGATGTTGGGTGGCCTCCAAAATGAAATGTTGACTCAGTTCCTCTTCCGACAGATGTTGACTGACCAACAGACCATTCCTGTGTTTTCTGCTTCAGTTTTAGATTCCCAGCACCCGCAGTTCTGTTTTTTATTGTCAGTTCTGTTCTTCTGCTTAATTTATCTCAACTGGGTTGTCAGTTGTGTTTTCCTCTGTTCCCTCCGTGTACCCATGTTTATTACAGATCCAGCATCGGTACCAGCTCCGCAACCCGAGGGGACAACTCATGAGCCAAGCGATGATTTGTCCACGATCACGGACCCAGATACAAGCTCAGGTATCAGTTGTGGGGATTTAGTTTTATACAGACTCCTCTCTGAAATCATCCAAACCAGTATCAGGGAGTGCATGGGATTGACTGAGGGGAGAATGGTGATGGAGTGATCAACTGACCGCGGGTGATGGATTATGGAGGGATGGAGAAAGTGGTGCGCAGTGGCCAGAATGGTTTGGGAGAGAGTGATGGAGGAGTAAGGAGAGAATGAGACACCGAGTGAACAAGTGTAATGGAGTGTTGTGGGGTGATGGAGACATTGATGGATGACGAGTGACAGAGTAACTGAAGAGTGTTGCATGACGGGTCTGACCAATGGGAATGGACACAAATATGATCTGTGGATGTTAACATATGAGTGGAGGGAATGAACAGAAAGTCATGCGTTGAAAAATCATGAAGTGAAATTAACGTACCGATGCTGTGGATAATTCGAACGTTGTAGCAGACTGGGTGAGGTCCGAGCATCCCTGGATTTTGCACCTGAGCCATTTGTTCTGGTGAGACTGTAGAATAAGCAAAGGGAAGGAATGGAGGTAATTTTTAAAGAGGTATCCAGCCAACTTTTAAAAAAGGAGGTGGTTTTGGTGGGGATAAGGCAGATGAGTGGACCTCTCATAGGATTAAGATGTGGAATGCAGTGATTGAATGAGTGCTGTATAAACCTTATATGGTGGGGTGTGATGGCCATCCATGATCCATTGGAAGGCATAATTTGGTCAGACCTGCAGTTCTGTCCTTCCACAAGCTAGCTCAATACATTCACTCTTACACTCACCATGTGTCCCTGATTTAAGAGATTCAGGATCTAAATGGAACAATAGGGGATGGGCTGACTTTGTTCGCAATTCCTTAACCATTTACAACAGCATGTGTCAATCGTAGGGGTTGTCGAACTGGAGCCTTGACTGGACGTTTCTGCCATAGCAGGAGAGGAGGTTCTTGGGAAGAATGAACCGTACTCCAAGTGGGTTCTGACCGGGGTCCTATATAGCTGCAATAATAGCAATGTTGCATGAAGGGTCTGACTAATGGGAATATGCCGGCTTGCCAGGAGCAGTGGATGTTGATATATGGGTGAGCGGAATGAGCAGAAAATCAGGGGTTCAGATATAGATGACATAAAATGAATGTACGGATTCTGTGGATAATTCATAAGACAAAGGAGCAGAAGTCGGCCATTCGGCCCATCGAGTCTGCTCTGCAATTTCATCATGAGCTGATCCAATCTCCCCTTTAGTCCCATTCCCCCGCCTTCTCACCATAACCTTTGATGCCCTGACTACTCAGATACCTACCGACCTTTGCCTTAAATACACCCAATGACTTGGCCTCCACTGCCGCCTGTGACAACAAATTCCATAGATTCCCCACCCTCTGGCAAAAAAATAATTGCATCTCTGTTCTGAATAGGCGCCCCGCAATCCTCAAGTCATGTCCTCTCGTACTAGACCCCCCCACCATGGGTAACAACTTTGCCACATCCACTCTGTCCATGCCTTTCAAGATTCGAAATGTTTCTTTGAGGTCCCCCCTCATTCTTTGAAACTCCAAGGAGTTCAGTCCAAGAGCGGTCAAACGTTCCTCATATGTTAACCCTCTCATTCCTGGAATCATTCTACTGAATCTTCTCCGAAACCTCTCCAATGTCAGCACATCCTTTCTTAAACAAAGGAGACCAAAACTGCACGCAGTATTCCAAGTGAGGTCCTACCAGTGCCTTATAGAGCCTCAACATCACATCCCCGCTCCAATACTCTATTCCTCTAGAAATGAATGCCAACATTGCATTCGCCTTCTTCACCACCGACTCAATCTGGAGGTTAACCTTAAGGGTATCCTGCACGAGGACTCCTAAGTCCCATTGCATTTCAGTACCTGTTCTCTTGTTCCTTGTCATGGCTGCTGAGTTTCCTGCTTGTCCTGCTACATATTAAGTCTTCTATCACCCGGGTGGTGGGGTCTAGATCTCTGCCAAATGAGGTATAAGACTCTCTTTTCCTCCACTCACCAGCATTTCAGACTTTATCAAAGTGTAGCAACTTGCTTAACCTTTGTCCCGGCTCATGTTAAGGTATGGGAGGTGCATCTGGTGCAGATCACAGGTCTTGATTATTCACCCTTGACTCCAGGCAGACAACCTCTGTAGCGTATTGATAATGGCTGGAGTCAGCCGTCTTGTAACGAGATTGCCTGGAAGAAGGCAATCACAAACCATTTCTGTGGAAAAATTTGCCAAGAGCAATCATGACCATGGATACCGTGGTTGCCCACATCATAGAACATGACGCACAATAATGATGTCATACAACAGCGCACATAATGATGATGATCACAGTTGACCAGTCCACTATTCCAGTTGAGCCTGAACCGCAGAACTTTCTGCTGCTGCTGCTTCTTCTTGTGTGAACAGCTGCCTCAACAGTATTAAAGCAATTTGTTCTTGTGGGGGTAGCCAATGTCTGCTTAATATTTCTGCTTCACCATGACTTGGGACTAATGCTGTCCATCCTCAAGGTATGGTATTGACATGGAGGAATGTGGAAAGTATGAAGTGAGGATGCTGAGTTTCCTTGTAATGACTCAGGGAGTTGTGTGTGCTTGGAGAAACAGGACACATTGGTATTGGAGAGATTATCAGTCTGGTGATAATCACTGTTGAAAAATTGGCTCCAAAATGAAATTTTGACTCAAATCCTCTTCCCAGACCGACAGAGCATTCCTGTGTTTTCTGCTTCAATTTTATATCCCCACCACCTGCAGTTCTGTTTTTATTATCGGTTGTTCTCTTCAGTTTAATTTCATCCCCTCTGGCTGGTCAATTGTCTGTTCCTCCATTCCCACCATGTATCCTTTTTCGTTACAGATCTGGCATGTGTACCAACTCTGCAACCTGAGGGGACAACTCTTGAGTCAACTGATGATTTTTCTACAATCACAGAGGACAAGACAAGCTCAGGTATCAGTTGTGGGGATTTAGGTTTATACGGACTCCTCCGAAACCATCAAAACCAGTATCAGGAAGTGAATGAGATTGACCGATGGGAGAATAGTGATGTAGTGACTGAGTGACCGAGGGAAAATGGTTACAAAGGAATTGAGGGAGAGGCATGGAAGGGCCGGAATGGTGTGGGAGGGACTGAGTTGTGAGGGAGAACACGATGGGTCCGGAGAAGTAAATGAGTCACCAAAGGGACAAGTGTGACATAGTGTTTGTGAGGTGATAGAGTCATTGGTGGAAGAGGAGTGATGAAGCAACTAAAGAGTGTTGTAACATAAGTCTAACTAATGGCAATGGAGAACAATCTGTAGGCTTACCATGAGCAGAAGTGGTTGATATATGGGTGAGCAGGGTGAAAAGAAAGTTGTGTTGAGATAAACATGAAATGCAATGAATGTACAGATGTTGTTGATAACTCAGTGACTGTAGCATACAGCGTCAGGACCGAATCTCAGAGAATTGTTCTGGAGGGACTAACAAACAAGCGAAGGTTGGGAATGGAGGTGATTGTTTCCAGCCAACATTTTGAAAAGGAAGAGGTGGTTGATGACGATAAGGCAGCTGAGAGGACCTCTCATATGGGAGTAGGATGTGGGAAGCAGTGACTGGTGATTGGTTGAGTACTGTATAATCATATATGTTGGGGTGTGATGGCCATCTATGGAACAATGGAAGGCAGGTTCTGGTGATTCCTGCAGTTTTATCCCATCACAGACTAGCTCTATACTTCCATTCCTACACTTATCGCATGTCCCGGAATAAAAAAAAATTGTGTCTTTTTAGAACAATAGGGCATAAATCATCAGCAAACACACGTGTCAGTGTTAGGGGTGGTCAAAATGGAACCAGTCTCTCTGGTGGGGCTCTGATTGGACTGTGTTATCATAACGAGAGAGCAGGGTCTTAGGAAGAATTTATGGTGGGAAGGTTGATAAGTCACTTCGTTCAGATGGTGTAGTCTCCAGAGTTCTGAAACAGGAGGCTGAAGAGATTGTGGAGACTTTAATAAGGATTTTTCAAGAATCACTACATCTGGCAATTGTTCCGGAAGACTGGGAAATTGCGAATGTCCCTCCATTCTTCAAGAAATGAGAGAGGCGGAAGAAAGGTAACTGTATGCCAATTACTCTGACCTTGGAGGAGGGGAAGATGTTGGAGTTAATCATTTAGGATAAGATCCTCACAGTACTTGGAGGTACATGATGAAATAAGTCAGCAAGGTATCCTCGAGAATATCTTGCCAGATTAATCTTTTGGAATTTATTGATGCAATAGGAAGGCTAGACAGTGGAGAATCAGTTGACATTGTGTATTCAGATTTTCAGATGGCTTTTGACAAGGTGTGTAGTGAGATGCTGAAGATGTTCTATAGGTCAGTTGTGGAGAGCGCCCTCTTCTTTGTGGTGGCGTGTTGGGGAGGAAGCATTAAGAAGAGGGACGCCTCACGTCTTAATAAGCTGGTAAGGAAGGCGGACTCAGTCGTGGGCAAAGTACTGGAGAGTTTAACATCGGTAGCTGAGCGAAGGGCACTGAGTAGGCTACGGTCAATTATGGAAAACCCTGAACATCCTCTACATAGCACCATCCAGAGACAGAGAAGCAGTTTCAGCGACAGGTTACTATCGATGCAATGCTCCTCAGACAGGATGAAGAGGTCAATACTCCCCAATGCCATTAGGCTTTACAATTCAACCGCCAGGACTTAAGAACTTTTTAAAAGCTATTATTAATGCTTTTTGAGATAGTGATTTAGATGCATATCATATTTTTACTGCGTTAAGTATTGTATGTAATTAGTTTTGCTACAACAAGTGTATGGGACATTGGAAAAAAGGTTGAATTTCCCCATGGGGATGAATAAAGTATCTATCTATCTATCTATCTATCTATCTATCTATCTATCTATCTATGGCTGTCACAACCAGACTGTGTAACAGTTTCTTCCCCCAAACCATTAGACTTCTCACTTTCCAGAGTCTAGTCTGACACCAACACACACACACACACACACACACACACACACACACACACACACACACACACACACACATACACACACACACACACACACACACACACACCCTTCCCCCTCTCTCCCCCTCTCCCCCCTCCCCACCTTCTCCAGTGAGAATAAACGGGACCTTTTCAGAATGGCAGTCAGTGACTAGTGGGGTACCGCAAGAGCGGGGACCCCAGTTGTTTACAATATATATTAATGATTTAGACGAGGGAATTAAATGCAGCATCTCCAAGTTTTCGGATGACACGAAGCTCGGCGGCGGTGATAGCTGTGAGGAGGATGCTAAGAGGATGCAGGGTGACTTGGATAGGTTAGCGAGTGGGCAAGTTCATGGCAGATGCAATTTAATGTGGATAAATGTGAGGTTATCAACTTTGGTTGCAAGAACAGGAAAACCGATTATTATCTGAATGGTGGCCAATTAGGAAAAGGGGAGGTGCAACGAGACATGGGTGGCATTGTACACCAATAATTGAAAGTAGGCATGCAGCTACAGCAGGCGGTGAAATGACAAATGGTTTGTTAGCATTCATAGCAGCAGGAATCGAGTACAGGAGCAGGGAGGTTCTACTGCAGTAGTACAAGGCCTTGGTGAGACCACAGCTGGAGTATTGTGTGCAGTTTTGGTCCCCTAATCCGAGGAAAGTCATTCTTGCCATAGAGGGAGTACAAAGAAGGTTCACCAGATTGTTTCCTGCGATGGCAGGACTTTCATATGAAGAAAGATTGGATTGACTGGGCTTATACTCGCTGTAATTTAGAAGATTGAGGGGAGGGATCTTATTGAAACGTATAAAATTCTAAAGAGATTGGATGAGCTAGATGCAGGAAGATTGTTTCTGATGTTGGGGGAGTCCAGAAAGAGTGGTCACAGTTTAAGGATAATGGGGAAGCCTTTTAGGACTGAGGTGAGGGAAAACTTCTTCACACAGAGAGTGGTGAATCTGTAGAATTCTCTGCCACAGGAAATAGTTGAGGCCAGTTCATTATCTATAATTAAGAGGGAGTTAGATATGGCCCTTGTGGCTAAAGGGATCGGGGGTATGGAGAGAAAGCAGGTACAGGGTTCTGAGTTGGATGATCAGCCGTGATCATACTGAATGGCAGTGCAGGCTCGAAGGGCCGAGTGGCCTACTCCTGCACCTATTTTCTATGTTTCTATGTTTCTCCCCCTCCCCCTGCTGCTTTTCCCCTCCCCCTCCCTATCCCTCTTTCCCTTCCTCTCTCCCCTCCCTCCTGAATACCACTCCACCCTTTGCAATTCTTGCTCATTTCTTTCTCAATTCCTGCTAAAACATTGTTTACATTTATATTATTTATTATATTGTAATTTGCCATTTGCTGTGCCTATTGTCTTGTTTATTAACTACTGTACTGTCTTGCACTATTTTGAAAAGGATCAAGTAAATTTGATGGAATTAAGGCAGCTGAAATAACCTGTCATGGGAGTAGGATGTGGGATACAGTGACTGCTGATGTGTGAGTGGTGTATAACGTTATATGGTGCAGTGTGATGGCCATCTATGGTACGCTAGAAGGCAGGTTTTGGTAAATCCTGCACTTTTGTCCCTTCACTAGCTCAATACTTCCACTCCTACACTCATCTTGTGTTCCTGATTTTAAAAAAAATTCAGGGTCTTTTTGGAACAATAGGCTATACACAATGACTTGGTCCACAATTCGTTAACCATCTGCAAACACACGTGTCAGTCTTATGGGTTGTCGAAGTGGAGGCTCACCCAAGTCTCTGTGGTGGGGCTCTGACTGGACTGTGTTATCATAACGAGAGAGGAGGGTCTTGGGAAGAGTGAAGTGTGTGAAGGTAGATAGGTCACCTCGTTCAGATTGCGTAGACCCCAGAGTTCTGAAAGAGGAGGCTGAAGAAATTGTGGAGGCTTTAATAAATACTTTTAAGAATCACTGCATCCAGGAATGGGTACGGAAGACTGGAAAATTGCAGATGTTACTCCATTCTTCGAGAAGGGAGAGAATCAGAAGAAAGGTAACTGTAGGTCAATTAGTCTGACATTAGTGGCTGGGAAGATGTTGGGGACGATTATTAAGCATGAGGTCTCAGGAAACTTGGAGGTACATGATGAAATAAATCAGCAAGGTTTACTTGAGAATATCTTGCTTGATAAATCTGTTGGAATTTATACATGAAATAAGTAGGATAGACAGTGGAGAATCAGTTGACATTGTGTACTCACATTTTCAGATGGCCTTTGACTAGGTGCCACATATGATGCTGCTTAAAAGCTATAATCCCGTGATATTACTGGACAGACTCCCGCATGGTTAAAGCAGTTGCTGCATGGCAGGAGGCAATGTGTGGCAATAAATGGAGCCTTTTCTGGTTGACTGCTGGCAACTAGTGGTGATCCACAGGCATCAGTGTTGAGACAGATTTTTTAAATATTATTTGGATGAAAGAGTTGATGCCTTTGTTGCAAAGTTTGTAGACAATTGGTGATAGATGTAGAGCCAGGTAGTTTTGAGGTAGAAATGTGATCATAATTCCATCTCCTTTACCATAGCATTGGAGAGGGATAGGAACAGACATGTTAGGGAAATATTTAATTGGAGTAAGGGGAAATATGAGGTTATCAGTCAGGAATTTGGAAGCATAAATTGGAAACAGATGTTCTCAGGGAAACGTATGGAAGAAATGTGGCAAATGTTCAGGGGATATTTGTGTGGAGTTCTGCATAGGTACATTCCAATGAGACAAGGAAGTTATGGTAGGGTACAGGAACCGTGGTGTAAAAAGGCTGTAAATCTAGTCAAGAAGAAAAGTTTACGAAAGGTTCAGAGAGCTAGGCAATGTTAGAGATGTAGAAGATTATAAGGCTGGGGGGGGGGGGGGGTCACGTGATGACCGAGACGTTGGGAATCCAGCTCCCTCGTAAAAAGTAATGAAATAGGGTTTAAATGAAGAAGAGTTAACACATACCTACTAGAAACTATTTATAAGCAACTCAGGATTATTTTTTGATATGGCTCCTAAACTGAAACAGAAGAAAGCTACTACTTCGAAGACTGCGCAAATCAACGGGGAAAAAAGATCTAACCGTCTCGGCGAAGCCTCGGACTCAAGTTGGATCTCCTCCCGGCAAAGTGCATGGCACTTCTGATGATGCGGGACAGGAAGTTGCAGCATGAACAGATATTAACAAAACTACAAATCCCAACTACGGCTGGAAGTGAAATTGGAAGTGGATCGGAAGTAGAAACAGACTCTTTGGGAAATTCAGAGGAAGAAGAAGAGGAAAAGAAGGAAGAGATTAAAGGAGACATAAAAGATATCCTGATATATATGACGAATGAATTAAAAACTACAAGAACAGATATAAGAAGGATGCAGAATACACTCGATAATGTGGTGGAAAAACGAAAGAAGATGGATAACAAAGTTAAAGAGATGGAAGTAAACGTGGAAGAAAACACTGAAAGAATAGATAAGATAGAAGACAATAATCTTGCCTGGACAATAGAAAGAAAACGGATGTTGGATAAAAATGGATGCGCTTGAGAACTCTCGTAGATGAAATAATATTAAAATTGTTGGTCTTATGGAAGGTACAGAGGGAGAAAATCCAATAAAATTCTTTCAAGAATGGATTCCGAAAATTTTGGAAATGAAAGAAGGAAGTCAAGTAATTGAAATTGAAAGAGCACACAGAGCTTTAAGACCAAGACCTCAACAATATCAAAATCCAAGATCAATTTTGATAAAATGCTTAAGGTACCAAGATAAAGAAATGATCTTGAAGGCAACTACTCAAGGTGCTAAAAAGAGAAATGGGCCATTAATAATAGAAGGGAAAAGAGATTTTTTTTATCCAGACATAAGTTACGATCTTCTGAAGAGGCGGAAGGAATTTAATCCAGTGAAAAAATCTTTATGCGAGAAGGGCTATAAATTTTTATTGAGCTACCTAGCAAAATTGATAATTTTCCTGGATAACAAAGAAAGAAGTTTTTTCGTTGACTACCGGAAAGCGGAGAAATTTGTAGAAGAATTACCTGATGTCCATGAAGAGGAGTAAAGAATTATAGAAATGAAATGGACTAATGATGAAGACTGAAACAAGTTTGGACTTGATGGACATTTATAAGGAAAAAAAAAAGTCGAGGAGTATTAATTGGGAGTAGAGACATGAATTATTTTCTTTTTTTTCTTCACTAATCTATTTTCTTTTTTTTTTTGCGGGGGAGCTGGAGGAGCTCCTGATCGATGGCTGCGAGTTTCACGTGTACAATGCGATTGCCATGACCCGTAAAATGGGGGGGGGGATGTTGTGTTCTTTTTATTCGCAACATTAGTAGGGGGGTATTTTGTTTTTTTTTCTTATATATTAGTTATCTTTCTTCTATTTTGCCTGGATGGTTGGGGAGAGACTCATAGCAACATGGAGAATTTTAAAGAGTTCCCAAGGTATTATGAATGACTAACTTACTTAATTTTTAAAGTTTTAATGTTAATGGAATTAATGGACCTGTGAAAAGAAAAAGAGTTTTAACATATATTAAGAAAATGAAAGGAGATATAGCTTTTTTACAAGAAAAACATTTAACAGAAACAGAACATAAGAAATTAAAGAGAGATTGGGTTGGAAATGTCATTGCAGCTTCATTTAATTCAAAATCGAGAGGAGTTGCAATTTTGGTTAATAAATCTTTACCAATTAAAATACAAAATGTAATAATTGATTCTGGGGGAGATATGTGATTATACATTGTCAATTCTTTTCAGAATTATGGACTTTTATGAACATTTATGCACCAAATGAAAATGATGCAAAATTTATACAAGAAGTTTTTTTGAACTTGGCTGATGCACATGATAAAATATTAATAGGTGGAGATTTTAATTTTTGTTTAGATCCAGTTTTGGATAGGTCAACTAAAGTTGCTACAAAATTAAAAGTAACAAAACTAACTTTACCATTAATGAAAGATTTAAACCTGATTGATATATGGAGAAAAATTAATCCAAGAGAAAGAGATTATTCATTTTATTCAAATAAACATAAAACTTACTCAAGGATTGATTTTTTTTATTATCAAAAAATATTCAAGATAGAGTGAAAAGTGTGGAATATAAAGCAAGAATACTGTCAGATCATTCCCCCTTGATAATGACAAAGATAATGATGGATAAGGAGGAATCAATCTATAGATGGAGATTTAATTCAATTTTATTAAAACGTCAAGAATTTTGTGATTTTATGAAAAAGCTAATTCAATTTTTTTTGGATACAAATCTACATTCAGTTGAGCATAAAATTGTATTATGGGAAGCGATGAAAGCATATTTAAGGGGTCAGATTAGAAGTTATACATCTAAAATTAAGAAGGAATACGCAGCAGAAATACATCAATTGGAAAAAGTTATCATAAAGTTAGAAAAAGAATCTCAAAGATATATGACAGAAGAAAAACGAAGACAACTTGTTAATAAAAAAAACTACAATATAATACACTCCAGACATACTGTACAGAAAAAGTAATTATGAGAACTAAACAGAAATATTTCGAATTAGGTGAAAGATCACATAAAATTCTTGCTTGGCAGTTGAAAACAGAACAGGCTTCTAAAACAGTAAATGCAATTAGAACAAGTGTAAATAAGGTTACTTATATCCTTTAGAAATTAATGAAACTTTAAAATATTTTTATACTGAACTATATCGATCAGAATCACAAAATAAGATTGCTGAGGTAGATAAATTTTTATCACAAATAACCCTTCCAAAATTAAATTTGGAAGAACAGAAAGGATTAGATATGCCCTTTACATTAAAAGAGGTTGAAGAAGCTTTAGGATCACTTCAGAGTAATAAATCCCCAGGAGAATATGGTTTTCCTCCTGAAATTTATTTAAAAAATTAAAGATTTATTAATTCCTCCTTTTATGGAATTAATATACCAAGTGGAAAGAATGCATAAACTCCCACAATCTTTTGTAACAGCGATCATAACTGTATTGCCAAAAAAAGATAGAGATCCTATAAAACTAACATCGTATAGGCCTATTTCTTTGTTGAATACAGATTATAAAATACTAGCAAACATTTTATCTAATAGAATATCTAAATATTTACCAAAATTAATATATATGGATCAAACAGGTTTTATTAAAAACAGACAATCAATGGATAATATAACCCGGTTACTTAGTATAATTCATTTGGCACAAAAAAGAGAGGAAATGAGTGTGGCAGTTGCTTTGGATGCAGAAAAAACATTTGATAGATTGGAATGGGACTTTTTTATTTAGATAGATAGATAGATAGATAGATACTTTATTCATCCCCATGGGGAAATTCAACCTTTTTTCCAATGTCCCATACACTTGTTGTAGCAAAAACTAATTACATACAATACTTAACTCAGTACTAATATGATATGCATCTAAATCACTAACTTAAAAAGCATTAATAATAGCTTTTAAAAAAAAAGTTCTTAAGTCCTGGCAGTTGAATTGTAAAGCCTAATGGCATTGGGGAGTATTGACCTGTTCATCCTGTCTGAGGAGCATTGCATCGATAGTAACCTGTCGCTGAAACTGCTTCTCTGTCTCTGGATGGTGCTATGTAGAGGATGTTCAGGGTTTTCCATAATTGACCGTAGCCTACTCAGCGCCCTTCGCTCAGCTACCGATGTTAAACTCTCCAGTACTTTGCCCACGACAGAGCCCGCCTTCCTTACCAGCTTATTAAGACGTTAGGCGTCCCTCTTCTTAATGCTTCCTCCCCAACACGCCACCACAAAGAAGAGGGCGCTCTCCACAACTGACCTATAGAACATCTTCAGCATCTCACTGCAGACATTGAATGACGCCAACCTTCTAAGGAAGTACAGTCGACTCTGTGCCTTCCTGCACAAGGCATCTGTGTTGGCAGTCCAGTCTAGCTTCTCGTCTAACTGTACTCCCAGATACTTGTAGGTCTTAACCTGCTCCACACATTCTCCATTAATGATCACTGGCTCCATATGAGGCCTAGATCTCCTAAAGTCCACCACCATCTCCTTGGTCTTGGTGATATTGAGACGCAGGTAGTTTGAGTTGCACCATATCACAAAGTCCTGTATCAGTTTCCTATACTCCTCCTCCTGTCCATTCCTGACACACCCCACTATGGCCGTGTCATCAGCGAACTTCTGCACATGGCAGGACTCCGAGTTATATTGGAAGGTATTGGAAAAATATAAGTTAGGAAAATCTTTTATACAATGGATTAAAACTTTAAATACTAATCGTCAAGCTAAAGTAGTTACAAATGGTCAGATTTCAACACCATTTTGCTTAACCAGGTTTACTAGACAAGGCTGCCCACTATCACCTGCTTTATTTGTATTGGCAATAGAACCATTAGCTGAATTAATTAGAACAAATTCAGATATTGGGGGCTTTAGAGTTAATCAAGAAGAATATAAGATTAATTTATTTGCTGATGATGTTTTGATTTATTTAACAAACCCATTGCAATCTTTGCAAAGATTATCTTTTAGATTGGAAGAATATGGGAAAGTATCAGGGTATAAAGTAAATTGGGATAAAAGTGAAATTTTACCCCTTACCAAAGGAAATTATAATCAATGTCGATTAGCAACTCAATTTTGATGGTCAATAAATGGGATAAAATATTTAGGTATTAGAGTTGATAATGATGTAAAAATTTATATAAACAAAATTATTTGCCTTTATTAAAAAAAAGTAAAAGAGGATCTTGATAAATGGATGATGTTACCAATAACATTAATAGGTAGAGTTAATGCTGAAAAAATGAATATATTTCCTAGATTGCAATATTTATTTCAAACTTTACCAATACAATTACCTCAGAAGTTTCTTCAAGAACTGAATAAATATGTAAGGAAATTTCTTTGGAAAGGAAAGATGTCAAGAATATCATTGGAAAAATTGACATGTAAATTTGATTAAGGAGGGTTACAACTTCCAAATTTTAAGAATTATTATAAAGCAAATCAACTTAGATTTATTGCGTCTTTTTTTGATGAAGAAAAACCGGCATGGATTAGAATAGAATTAGATAAGATAGGAGAAAGCATACCAGAAGATTTTATATATAAATGGGAATACAAATGGATACGGAAAAAAAAGAGTCTCCTATATTAAGACACTTGATTGATTCATGGAATAAGGTAAATATGGACGATGAGATAAAGAAATCTTTATTAGCAAAAAGAACATTAATTCAAAATAGGTTTATTCCTTTTACAATGGATAATAAACTTTTACATAATTGGTTCCAAAAGGGAATTAGTATATAGGTAATTGTTTTGAAGGAGGTATATTGATGTCGTTTGAACAATAAAAAAAAATATAAAATATCAAATAACACTCTTTTCTGTTATTTTCAATTAAAATCCTATTTACGAGAAAAGCTGGGTCAAACAATGTTGATACCAAAACCTAGTGAAATAGAAATATTAATTCAGAAAGGAAAAATTAAAAAAAATTACATCTTGTATGTATAATTTGATTCAAAAACAGACAATTAAATTAGGAATTCATAAATCAAGACAAAAATGGGAATCTGATTTGAATGTTAAAATTGATGGAAAAAACTGGTCAAGATTATGTTCTGATGGTTTGAGAAATACAGTAAATGTTCGACTTAGATTAATACAATATAATTTTTTACATCAATTATATATAACACCACAGAAAATAAATAGATTAAATTCAAATATGTCTGACAAATGTTTTCGATGTATTCAAGAAATTGGTACTTTTTTACATTCTACTTGGTCTTGTTTTAAAATTCAACCATTTTGGATAAATTTAAGACTTTTATTGGAACAAATTACTGGACTACAACTCCCACATAGTCCACTATTATTTTTATTAGGAGACATTGAAGGGACAATACCGAAACTTAATTTGAATAAGTATCAGAAAAAATTTATAAAAATTGCTTTGGCAGTAGCCAAAAAAGTTATCGCAGTTACTTGGAAATCTGATTTATATTTAATTATGGATCGTTGGAATAATGAAATACATAGTTGTGTTGAACTTGAAAAAATTATGTATAATCTAAGAAATGAATATGATATATTTTTGAAAATTTGGTTCCCATACTTACAAAAGATAGGATTAAATACATAGGTCCTTTGAAGATAAAATTATAAAGTAATTGGGGAAAGTAAAAATAAATATCAAAATTATTTTGAACTCCATGGAGCATGTGGGGATCCTCTGATACCCAGGCAATCTTTCTCTTCTTTCCTTTTTTTCTTTCTTTAGATAAAGGTTAAGGGGGGGAGGGTTAAGGAGAGTGGGGACAGTTAATATTATTTTTCTTACTATTTTATCATCACATTTATTCTTGTAATTTCTAAAAATTAATAAATAAATATATTTTTGTAAAAAGAAGATTATAAGGCTAACAGGAAGGAGATTAAGAAGGAAATTAGGAGAGCCAGAAGGGGCCAAGAGAAGACCTTGGCGGGCAGCATTAAAGAAAACCCTAAGGTTTTCTACAAGTGTGTGAAGAGCAAAAGGAAAGAATAGGAACTATCAAGTGTGGCAGTGGGCAAATGTGTATGGAACTGTAGGAAATCGCAGAGGTACTTAATGAATACTTTCCTTCAGTATTCACTATGGAAAAGGATCTTGGTGATTGTAGTGATGACTTGCAGCGGACTGAAAAGCTTGAGCATGTAGATACGTTCCAAGGAGTTAGGGAAAGAATGGTGGGGTACAGAAACCGTGGTGTAAAAAGGCTAGTGTAAATCTAGTCAAGAAGAAAAGAAGAGCTTATTAAAGGTTCAAAAAACTAAGTAATGATAGAGATCTAGATGATTACAAGGTTAGCAAGAAGGATCTTAAGAATGTAATTAGGGGAGAAGAAGGCACCATGAGAAGGCCTTGGTGGACAGGATTAAGGAAAACCCCAAGGCATTCTAGAAGTATGAAGAACAAGAGGATAAGACGTGAGAGAATAGCACCAATCCGTGAGAATATAGTGTGAAAGTGGAAAAGTGTGTATGGAACGAGAGGAGATAGAAGGGCTTAATGAATTCTTGCTTCAGTATTCATTACTGAAAAGTAACTTGACAATTGTAGAGATGACCTACAGTGGACGAAAAGCTTGAGTATGTAGATATTAAGGAACGAGATATGCTAAACTTTTGGAAAGCATCATGTTGGATAAGTCAATTGGACCGGACGGGATGTATCCCAGGGTACTATGGGAAGCGAGGGAGGAGATTGTTGAGCCTCTGGTGATGATCTATGCATCATCAATGGAGACGGGAGCGTTTCTGGAGGATTGGAGAGTTGCAGGTGTGGTTCTCTTATTCAGGGAAGGGAGTCGAGATAGCCCAGGAAATTATAGTCCAGTGAGTCTTACTTCAGTGGTTGGCATGTTGATAGAGAAGGTCTTGAGAGGCATCATATGATTAGGAATAGTCAGCATGGCTTTGTCAAAGGCAAGTCGTGCCTTACGAGCCTGATAGAATTTTTTGAGGATTTGACGAAACACATTGATGAAGGTAGAGCCACAGATGTTGTGCAAATGGACTTCAGCAAGGCATTTGATAAGGTACCCCATTCAAGGCTTATTGAGGAAGTAAGGAGGCATGGGATCCAAGGTGACATTGTCTTGTGGATGCAAAACTGGCTTGCCCACAGAAGGCAAAGAGTGGTTGTAGATGGGTCATAGTTTGCATGGAGGTCAGTCACCAGTGGAGTGCCTCAGGGATCTGTTCTGGAACCGCTATCCATCATGATTTTTATAAATAACCTGGATGAGGAAGTGGAGGGATAGGTTAGTAAATTTGCTGATGACCCAAAGAATTGGGGTGTTGTGGATAGTGTGGAGAGATGTCGAAGGTTACAGTGGGACATTGATAGGATGTAAAACTGGGCTGAGAAGTGGCAGATGAGTTCAACCAAGATAAGTGTGAGGTGGTTCATTTTGGTAGGTCAATTCTGATAGCAGAAAGTAGCATTAATGGTAGACTCTTGGCAGTGTGGAGGATCAGAGGTTTCCTGTCGTCCGAGTCCGTAGGACACTCAAAGCTGCTGCGCAGTTTGATTCTATGGTTAAGAAGACATACGGTGCATTGGCTTTCATTGATTGAGGGAATGAATTTAAGACCTGAGAGGTAATGTTGCAGCTCTATAGGACCCTGGTCAGACCCCACTTGGAGTACTGTGCTCAAATCTGGTCACCTCACTAATGGCAGGATGTGGAAACCATAGCTAGTGTGCAGAGGAGATTTACAAGGATGTTGCTGGGATTGGGGAGCATGCCTTATGAAAATAGGTTGAGTAAACTGGGCCTTCTCCTTGGAGAAACAGAGGATGAGAGGTGACATGATAGAGGTCCGCAAGATGATGATAGACATTGATCATGTCGATTGTCAGAAGCTTACTCCCAGGGCTGAAATGGCGAGCATGATAGGGCATAGGTTTATGGTGCTTGGAAGCAGGTAGAGAGGAGATGTAGGGGCAAGTTGTTTTTTTTTTACGCAGCGAGTGGTGAGTGTGTGGAATGGGCTACCAGCAGCGGTGGTGGAGGCAGATACGGTAGGGTCTTCTAAGAGACTCCTTGATATATACATGGAGCATAGAAAAATAAAGGGTTATGCGTAACCCCAGGTAATTTCTAAAGGGCCTGTATTGTGCTGTATGTTTTCTATATTTCTAGAACATAGAATAGTACAGCACATTACAGGCCCTTTGGCTCACAACGTTGTGCCGACCCTCAAACCCTGCCTCCCATATAACAGCCACATTAAATTCCTCCTAGTAGTCGCTTAAACTTCACGAGTATATATGCCTCCACTACTGACTTAGGCAGTGCATTCCACTCACCAACCACTATCTGAGTAAAAAACCTTCCTCTAATATCCCCCTTGAACTTCCCTCCCCTTACCTTAAAACCATGTCCTCTTGTATTGAACAGTGGTGCCCTGGGAAAGAGGCACTGGCTATCCACTCCATCTATTCCTCTTTATATCTTGTACATCACCATCATGGCTCCTCTCATCCTCCTTCTCTCCAAAGAGTAAAGCCCTAGCTCCCGTAATCTCTGATCATAATCCATACTCTCTAAACCAGGCAGCATCCTGGTAAATCTCGTCTTTACCCTTTCCAGTGTTTCCACATCCTTCCTTATAGTGAGACGACCAGAACTGGACACAGTACTCCAAGTGCAAACACGTGGAAATCTGCAGATGCTGGAAATTCAAACAACAACACACACGAAATGCTGGTGGAACACAGCAGGCTGGAAGGGTCTCGGCCCGAAACGTCGACTGCGCTTCTCCCTATTGATGCTGCCTGGCCTGCTGTGTTCCACCAGCAGTTTGTGTGTGTTGTTGACAGTGCTTCAAGTGTGGCCTAACTAGAGTTTTGTATAGCTGCATCATTACATCGCAACTCTTAAACTGTATTCCTTGACTTATGAAACCTAACACCCCATAAGCTTTCTTAACTACCCTATCTACCTGTGAGGTAACATTCGGGGATCTGTAGACATTTACCCCCAGATCCCTCTGCTCCTCCACACTACCAGGTATCCTACAATTTACCTTGTAATCTGCCTGGAGTTTGTCCTTCCAAAGTGTACCACCTCACACTTCTCCGGGTTGAACTCCATCTGCCACATCTTAGCCCACATCTGTATCCTATCAATGTCTCTCTGCAATCGTCAACAACCCTCTACACTATCTACAACACCAGCAACCTTTGTGTCGTCTGCAAACTTGCCAACCCACCCTTCTACCCCCACATCCAGGTCGTTAAAAAAAATCACGAAGAGTAGAGGTCCCAGAACAGAACCTTGTGGGACACCACTAGTCATAACCCTCCAATCCGAATGTACTACCTCCACCATGATCCTCTGCCTTCTGCAGGCAAGCCAGTTCTGAATCCACCTGGCCAAACCTCCCTGGATCCCATGCCTTCTGACTTTCAGAATAAGCGTACCATGTGGAACTGTGTCAAGTGCCTTGCTAAAATCCATGTAGGTCACATCCACTACGTCTGGTCACCTCCTCAAAGAACTCTATCAGGCTTGTTAATCAGGGTCTGCCCTTCAGAAAGCCAAGCTGACTGTCCCTGATCAGACCATGATTCTCTAAATGCCCATAGATCCTATCTCTAAGAATCTTTTTCAACATCTTTCCCACCACAGACGTAAGGCTCACTGGTCTATAATTACCTGGACCATTCCCTACTACCTTTTTTGAACAAGGGGACAACATTCGCCTCCCTCCAATCCTACGGTACCATTCCCGTGGACAACGAGGACATAAAGATCCTGGCTAGAGGCTCAGCAATCTCTTCCCTCGCCCAGTGGAGCAGCCTGGGGAATATTCCATCAGGCCCCGGAGACTTTTGCATCCTAATGTATTTTAACAACTCCAACAACTCCTCTCCCTTAATATCAACATGCTCCAGAACATCAAACACACTCATATTGTCCTCAGCGTCATCAAGTTCCCTCTCATTGGTGAATACCGAAGAGAAGTATTCATTGAGGACCTCGCTCACTTCCACAGCCTCCAGGCACATCTTCCCACTTTTATCTCTAATCGGTCCTACCTTCAGTCCTGTCATCCTTTTGTTCTTCACATACTTGAAGAATCCCTTGGGGTTTTCCTTTACTCTTCTCACCAAGGCCTTCTCTTGCCCCCTTCTTGCTGTCCTCAGCCCCTTCTTAAGCTCCTTTCTTGCTACCCTATATTCCTCCAAAGACCCATCTGATCCTTGCTTCCTAAACCTCATGTATGCTGCCTTCTTCCATCTGACTAGATTTTCCACCTCACTTGTCATCCATGGCTCCTTCACACTACCATTCTTTATCTTCCTCACCGGGACAGATTTATCCCTGACATTCTGCAAGAGATCCTTAAACTTTGACCACATGTCCATAGTACATTTCCCTGCAAAAACATCATCCCAATACACACCCGCAAGTTCTAGATTTTAGCCTCATAATTTGCCCTTCCCCAATTTAAAATGTTCCTGTCCTCTCTGATTCTATCCTTTTCCATAATAATGCTAAAGGCCAGGGAGCGGTGTTCACTGTCCCCTAGATGCTCACCCACTGACAGATCTGTGACCTGACCCGCTTCGTTACCTAATACTAGATCTAGTATTGCATTCCACCCTAGTCGGCCTGTCAACATACTGTGACAGGAATCCGTCCTGGACACACTTAACAAACTGCCCCATCTAAACCCTTGGAACTAATCAGGTGCCAATCAATATTAGGGAAGTCACCCATGATAACAACCCTGTTATTGTTTCAACTTTCCAAAATCTGCCTCCCAGTCTGCTTCCCGGTATCTCTGCTGCGACCAGGGGGCCTATAGAATACCCCCAATAGAGTAACTGCTTCTTTACTGTTCCTGACTTAAAAGAGGATCCTGCTACATTACCCACCCTTCCTGTAGCTGTAATAGTATCCCTGACCTGTAATGCCTTCCCTTCTCCCCTCCCCCCCCCCCCCCCCCCCCGTATCCATTGTAAAGCATCCAGGAATGTTGAGAATCCATTCCTGCCCGGGTGCCAGCCAAGTCTCTGTAATGCCACTACATCATAATTCCATGAATGTGTCCAAGCTCTCAATTCATTACCTTTGTTTCTGATGCTTCTTGCATTGAAGTACACACACTTTAGCCCTTCTACCTTACTACCTTTACACCCTTTATTCTGCTCCTCTTTTCTCAAAGCCTCTCTATATGTTAGAGAGAGAGCAGAAGCTACAGAAGGAGTTTGACAGTTTTGTCTGTCCAAGGTCTTATATATCTGCAACATTAACTTATGGCTCTTGAACTCAATCCCACAGTTGATGAATGCAATCACAGCATACGCCTTGTCAACAACACTCAACCAATGCCACAGCTTTGAGTGTTCAATGGTCATGGATCCCAAAACCTCTGAGATCCTCTACACTGCCAAGAGTCTTACCATTAATATAATACACTGACTTCAAATTTGATATATCAAAGTGAACCACCTCACACTTACCTTGGTTGAACTCCATCTGTAACTTCACAGCCCAGTTTTGCATCCTGTCAGTTACCCGCTGTAATCTCTCACAAGCTTCCAGATTATGCACAACAGCCCCAAGCTCTGATTCGCAAACTTACTAACCGATCATTCTACTTCGTCACCCAGGTCATTTATAAAAATCACAACGAAGAGGGGTTATTATTCCCCTTGATGCATCTCTGCGCATCTAGACCCTGGTGCTCTGGGGGAAATCACACCATCCTCTGATTCCTTTTCATGGTCACTGAAACTCCTATTCATCCTGCTACATATTAAGTCACCTATCAGCTGAGTGGTGGGGTGGAGACCTCTACCAAATGAGGTATAGGACTCTTCTTTCCCTCCAGTTAATTGCATTTCACCCTTGAGCAAAGTGTACCATCTACTTAACCCTTGTGCATGGTACACATGAAGGTGCGGCAGAAGGTGTTCGATGGTCCCATGAGCAACTGGTGCATATCACATGTCCTGATTGTGCACCCCTGATGCCAGGCAGTCAATCTCTAAAGCATATTGATAATGGCTGATTAGCCCATCTTGGAAAGACATTGCCCAGGGTCATGATTGACCACATCATAAAACATGGCACATAATGATGATGTCATATGACAGGACACATAAGGATGATGGTCACAATTGACCTGTCCACCATTCCTGTTGAGCCTGAAGCACAGAAATTTATGCTGCTGCCGTTTTTTCTTGACTGATCAGTTGCCACAACAGTGTTAAAGCAATTTGTTTTCGAGGGGGTAGCCACAGGTGAACTGCACTGTCTGCTTAATATTTGTGCCTTTCCTGGTGTTAGCATTAATCCGAAGGGTATGGTAGTGACATGGAGGTATTTGGAATGTATGAACTGAAAATGGTGAGTGTCTTGTTATGAGTCATGGAGTAGACAGTGCTTGCAGAATGAGGACACATTGATATTGGAGAGTTTTATCAGTCTAATGTCAATCATTGCTGACAGATGGCCTCCAAAATGAACAGTTGAGTCAGTTCTCCTTCCCACAGATGCTGACTGACTGACAGAGCATTTTCTGCTTCAGTTTTAGATTCCCAGCACGTGCAGTTCTGTTTCTATTGTCAGCTGTTTCCTTCAGTTTAATTTATCTCAACTGGGTGGTCAATTGTATTTTCCTCTGTTCCTACCATGTACCCCTGTGTATTACAGATTCAGCATCTGCAGCAACTCCACGAACTGAGGGGACAACTCCTGAACCAAGCGATGATTGGCCTATGATCACAGACCCAGATACAAGCTCAGGTATCAGTTGTGGGGATCCAGGTTTTTACAGACTCCTCACATATTATTGAAGACCAGAATCGGGAATCAGGGATTGACTGAGAGGAGAATGGTGATGGAGTGATCGAGTGATGAGGAAGATAGGTTATAGAGGGACGGAGATAGGGGTTTGGGAGGGCCAGAATGGTCTTGAAAAGACTTTAAGGGTTGAGGGGTGAGGGAGGACATCATGAGTGAGGGAGGAGTAAGGGGAGAATGAGACACCGAGAGGACAAGTGTGACGGAGTATTTGTGGGGTGATGGAGGTTTTGTTGGAAGAGGAGTGTTGGAGCAACTAAAGAGTGTAATTTCAACTTGGGACATTCATGGTTATAAAGCTAAATTGTAAAGATAGATGAGTGCACCCCAGAATTCTGAAAATGGTGCCTGAAGAGATTATACAGGCAAGGGTAAAGATCTTTGAAAAATCAGTAAATCCTGGAAAGTTCATGGAAGGCTGGATAATTGCAAAATGAGATTTCAATGCTAATACCAAGGAGCTGGAGACTACACTGTCAATACCTTATATACTGTCTGGGTAGTCTACTACCCATAGTGCTTTCCCCTTACATTCCTTCTCCACCTTTCCTGTCTATCCCCTCTCTGCTTCCCTTCCCCCACCCCTTGATCTTTCCTCTAATTGGATTTTCACCTGGCACCCACCTTCTCCTTCCCACCCTTCCCCACCTTCCTTACAGGGCCCCTTCTTCAGTCCTGACGAAGGGTCTCGGTTCGAGACCTTGACTGTTCATTTCCGCAGATGCTGCCCGACCTGCTGAGTTCCTCCAGCATGTCTGTACGTGTGGATACAGTTGACCTGTGCTGTGTGCTTAATATTTCTGCTTTTCCTGGGGTTAGGATGAATGCCGTCCATTCTCATTGTATGGTAGTGAGATGGAGAATTGTGGATAGTGTGAAATGAAGACGTTGAGTGTCTTTTAATAAGTCAGTGAGTGGGCTGTGCTTGGAAACTGAGGACACATTTATATTGGAGAGTTTATCAGTTTGGTGTCAATCGCTGTTGACCGATGGCTTCCAAATGAAATGCTGACTCAGTTCCACTTCTCACAGATTTTGAATGACCGACCGAGTATTCCTGTTCTCTACTCAGATTTAAATTCACAGCACCTGCCGTCGTGTTTTCACTTCAGTTGTTCTCTTCAGTTTTATTTCATCCCAACTGGGTGGTCAATTGTGTTTTCTGCTGTTCCCACCATGTACCCCTGTTTGTTACAGATCCAGCATCTGTACCAACTCCACAACCCAAGGGGACAACTCCTGAGTCAGGCAATGATTTGCCAATGATCACGGACCCAGACATAAGATCAGGTATCAGTTGTTGGGATTTAGGTTTAAAGAGACTCCTCTCTGAAATCATCCAAACCAGAATTAGGGAGTGCATGGAATTTACTGAGGGTAGAATGGAGATTGAGTGACTGGGTGAGATGGGTTATGGAGGGTGGGAGAGAGGGGTGTGGGATGGACAGAATAGTGTGAGAGAGACTGAGGAGTGAGGGATGAGTAAAGGAAAATGAGATACCGAAGGGATGTGTGACGGAGTGATAGTGGGGTGATAGCGCATTGATGGAAGAGGAGTAATGGAACAACTGAAGATTGTTGCACCGAAGGGTATGACTAATAGGAATTTAGACAAATATGTAGGCTTGCCATAAACAACAAATCTTTATGTATCATTGAGCGGGATGAACAGAAGTTAGTGCGTTGAGATAAACATGAAGTGAAATGAATGTACAGATTCTGTGGATAATCAGTGACTGTAGAGTACGGGGTTAGATCCGAGTATCCCTGGGTGTTGCAACTAAGAGAATTCTTCTTGAGCGGCTCATGAACAGGCAAAGTGTGGGAATGGAGGTAATTTTTAAAGAAGTCTCCAGCCACATTTTGACAAAGGACAATGTAACTCTAATGGAGATAAGGGAACTGAGAGGGCCGCTAGTAGAAGTAGCATGTGAGATACAGTGACTGGTGATTGGGTGACTGCTGTATAACGTTATATGGTGGGATGTGATGGGCATTTATGGTATATGGAAGACAGGTTTTTTGTGATTCCTGTAGTTTCATGTCATCACAAACTAGCTCAATACTTCCTCTGCTACACTCACCATGTGTCCCTGATTTAAAAGAGATTCAGGGTATTTTTGTGACAATAAGGTACAGCATGAATTTGTCCACAAATCCTTAAGCATCATGTTAGTGGTAGGGGTGGTCGAAATGTAGCCTCTCCCAAGACTCTGTAGTGGGACTCTGACTAGATGGTTTACCATAACGAGAGACGATGTTTTTCGGAAGAATTAATGGTCTGAAGGTAGATAAGTCACCTCGTTTAGATGTTGTAGATCCCAGAGTTCTGAAAGAGGAGACTGAAAAGATAGTGGAGGCATTACTGAAGAATTTTCAAGAATCACTATATTCTGGAATGATTAAGGAAGATTGGAAAATTGCAAAAGTCTCTGCATTTTTCAAGAAGGGAGAGAGAAAGAAGGAAGTTGTCTGTAGGCCAGTTAGTCTGACATTATTGTTTTGGAAGTTCTTGGAGTTGTTTGTTAAGGATGATGTCTCAAGGTACTTGGAGGCATGTGATAAAATAGGCTGAGCCAGCATGATTTCTGCAAGGAAATCTTGCCTACTTATCTGTTAGAATTTACTGAAGAAATAAAAAATATAGGGTAGGCAGTGGAGAATCGGTTGTACTTGCGTCCTCAGATTTTCAGAAGGTCTTTGTTCAAGGTGCTGCTTAAAGGCTATAACCGCTTGGTATTTCAGGAAAGTTTCTTGTATGGACGAAGCAGTGGCTGCATAGCAGGGGGCAAAGTGAGGGCATAAAAGGAGCCTTTTCTCGTTGGTTTCTGGCAACTAGCAGTGTTCTACTGGGATCTGTGTTGAGACCGATTCTTTTACATTATTTGTCAATTATTTGGTTGATAAATTGAGGGCTTTGCAAAGCTTGCAGAAGATTGAAGAAGGGTGTAGAGGCAGGAAGGTTTCAAGAAGTTAGTGAAGGACTTATGCCGATCAGGTGGGTCTGTCCATGTTCCCAAGATATGTCCCAGTTCCTGCATTCAGCCACAAGTCTTCCATTTAATATTGTATTCTGACTTCACTTTTGACTTACCCAAATGAATGACTTCACACTTAACTGGGTAGAAGACCATCTGCCACATCTCAGCTTAGTTCTGCCTTCTATCGATGTCTCATTGTAACCTCTGACAACCCTCCAGCTAACCACAACAACCCAACCTTTGTGTCATCAGCAAACTTACTTTCGACCTCTTCATCCAGATCATTTACAAAAATCATGAAGTGGAGACATCGTTATTCCTCCTGATGAGTTTCAGATCACCTAGACCCTGATACTAAAGTGGAATCACACCATCCTCTGGTTCCTTTTGATGTCCACTGAATCTCCTCCATGTCCTGCTACATATTAATTTTCCTGTTACCTACGTGGTGGGTGGAGATCTCTACAAAATGAAGTGTAAGACTCTCCATTCCTGCACTAGCCTGCATTTCACCCGTGTTCAAACTGCTTAACCCTCATTCAGGGTTTTGGGTACACGGCCAGGTTCCTCTTTGGGTCTGGATGGTTTCTGTGAGTCCACCGTCATGAACGATGCTCTCTTGTCAGAAGAAGAGGTCCTTATATTTAAATCTCTGGATATTGTTGCTACCCAGGTTGAAGGAGGCTGGATTGTTAGGGATGTCTAAAGAGGAGAGAGGCAATTATTCATATGGTTGAGGAACTCAGATTTAAGGGAAGGTGAGACAACAGTAATTAACTGGATTCTGTGGCCTTGTGGCTGACAATTATCTACCAGTTCTCTGTTCTTGCGTGATCCTGGAGTTACAACAGAATACAGGTTTCCTTTTTAAGGTGCATTGCTGAAAGAAGTGTTTTCCATTTGTCATTGAGAGGGAAGGTATGGTTGTGAAGGTTTGCATAGTGACCGCAGTTGCTACTAGGTATAGGCCCTTCAGCAGACAATGTTCTGCCGATCATGTAACGTACCCTACAAACTGACTAGAATTTCCCTGGTAAATAGCCCTCTATTTTTCTCAGCTCCATCTACCTGTCGAAGAGGCTCTTAAAGAACCTAATGCTGGTCACTTCTACCTCTGCTGCAGGCAGTGCATTTCATGTACCCACCATTCTCTGTGTGAAAATCACACACTTGATATCTCCTCAATACTTATTTTAAAGCACCTTTACAATCTGCCCCTTTGTTTTAGCCTCTTCAACCCTGGACAAAAGCCTCTGGCTATCTACACGATCAATGCCTCTCATCCTCTCTACACTTCTGTCAGGTCATCTCTCATCCTCCGTCGCTTCATTGACAAAGGCCAAGTGCCCTCAACCTATTTTCATAAGGTATACCTTCCAATCCAGGCAACATCCTTGTAAATCTGTTCTGCACTCACTCTATTGTATCCATATCCTTCAGTAGATAGGTGACCAGATCTCAACCATTCACTCCAGTTGGGGTCTGTCCAAGGTGAATTAATGTGTGATTGAATGAAGGAAAATGAATGGATGAAATTAATACATCTGTAACATTTGCTCACGGCTCTTGAACTCAATCCCAAAGTTGATGACTGCCTTTACACCATGCATCTTCATAACTGCTCTGTCAATCTGTGCAGCAGCTTTGAGTGTGTTGCGGGGATGGATCCCACTATTTCTCAGATCCTCCACACTGCTAAGTGTGCATTTGATATTATTTTCTGATTTCAAATTTAACTTGCCAAAATCAATGACTTCACACTTAACTGATTTGAAGACCATCTGCCATATCTCAGCTTAGTTCTGCTTCCTATCGATGTCCCGTTGTAACCTCTGACTGCTCTGCGGCTCACCACAACACCCCCAAATTTTGTGTCATCAGGAAACTTACTAACCCATCTTTCGACTTCTTCTTCCAGATCATTTATAAAAATCACAAAGTGGAGGCATCATTATATCTCTTGATGAGTTTCAGGTCATCTGGATCCTGATGCTAAGGTGTAATCACACCATTGTCTGGTTCCTTTTGATGGTTACTGAATCTCCTGCTTGCGCTGCTACATATTAACCTTCCTATTAACTGGGTGATGGGGTGGAGATCTCTACAACATGAAGTGCAAGACTCTCCTTTCCTACACTAGCCTGCATTTCGCCCTTGATCAAAGTGTAGCTTAACTTAGTGTAACTTAACTCTCATCCACGGTTCTTCAGTTCAGTTTTATTTCATCCCAACTGGGTGGTCAATTGTCTGTTCCTCTGTTCCCACCGTGTTCCCATGTTTATTACAGATCCAGCATCGGTACCAACTCTACAACCTGAGGGGACAACACCTGAGCCAAGCGATGATTTGTCCACGATCACGGACCGAGATACAAGCTCAGGTATCATTTGTGGGGATTTAAGTTTATGCAGACTCCTCTCTGAAATCATCCAAATCAGAATCAGAGAGTGCATGGGATTGACTGAGGGGAGAATGGTGACGGAGTGATCAACTGACTGAGGGATATCTGGGATGGAGGGAGTGGCGTGGGTTGGCGAGGATAGTGTGTGAGAGAGTAAGGGATGGGGGGTGACGGAGGGCACCATGAGTGAGGGAGGAGTAAGGGGAGAATGAGACACCAAAGGGAAGAGTGTGATGGAGTGTCTGTGGGGTGATGGAAGAGGAATCATGGAGCAATCATGGGTGTTGCATTGCAGGTCTGACTAATGGGAAGCGAGACAAATATGTAGGCTTGCTATGAGCAGTAGATGTTTATACATGGGTAAGGGGGATGAATAGATCAAATTGTAGCAACTGCTTAAGCCTCATCCAGGGTCATGTGAAGGCGTGGGAGGAGGTGGTCAATGGCCATGTAAGCAAGTGGTGCATGCCACTAATCCTGGTTAAGGACCGTAAAAACCAGGCAGACAATTTCGAAAGCGTATTGACAATTGCTGGAGTCACACTTCTTGTAAAGTCATTGCCCAGTAAAAAGCAATGATGAACAATTTCAATAGAAAAATATGTCAAGAACAGTCATGATTATTGAGACCGTGATTGGCCACATCATACAACATGTCATTTAATGATGATGTCATACAACAGCGCACATAATAATGATGGTTACAATTGACTTGTCCACCATGCCTGTTGAGCCAGAAACAGAGAAATTTCTGCTGCTGCTGTTTTATTTTTTTCAGTGATCAACTGCCTCAACAGTATCAAAGTAATTTGCACTTGAGGGGGCAGCCAGAGGTGAACTGTGCCGTCTGATTAACATTTCTGCTTTTCCTGATGTTAGGATTAATGTGCCCATCCGCAAGGTATGGTAGTGACATGGAGGTATGTGGAAACTATGAAGTGAGGATGGTGAATATTTTGTAATGACTCAAGCAGTGGGCTGAGCTTGGAGAATGAGGACACTCTGATATTTTACAGTTTATCAGTTTTGTGTCAATCGCTGTTGACTGATGGACACAAAATTAAAGTTGGTCTCAGTTCCTCTTCCCAGAGTGTCGACTGACTGACAGATCATTCCTGTATTTTCTGCTTCAGTTTTTGATTCCCAGCACCTGCAGTTCTTTTTTTTAATGTCGGTTGTTCTCTTCAGTTTTATTTCATCCCAACTGGGTGCTCAATTATCTGTTCTTCTGTTCCAACCATTTATCCCCATTTATTACAGATCCAGCGTCTGTATCAACTCCGCAAACCGAGGGGGCAACTCTTGAGCCAAGCGATCATTTGTCCACAATCATGGACCCAGGTACAAGTTCAGGTATCAGTTGCGGGGATTCAGTTTCATCGAGACTCCTCTCTGAAATCATCCAAACCAAAATCAGGGAGTGCATGGGATTGACTGAGGGGAGAATGGTGATGGAGTGATCAACTGACCAAGAGAGATGGGTTATGGAGGGATGGAGGGAGTGGTGTGGGTTGGACAGGATGGTGTGTGAGTGAGTAAGTGATAAGGGTGAGGGAGAAATAAGGGGAGAATGAGACACCGAAGGGTCGAGTGTGACGGAGTGTTTGTGGGTGATGGAGGCATTGATGGAAGATGAGTGATGGAGCAACTAAACAGTGTTGTATCATGAGTCTAACTCTTGGGGAGACAAATATGTTGGCTTGCCATGAGCAGTAGATGTTTATACATGGGTAAGGGGGATGAACAGAAAGTTGTGCGTTGAGATAGACATGAAGTGCAATGAATGCAAAGAGGCCCTGGATAATTCAGTGATTGTAGCACACTGGGTCAGGTCCGTGTATTCCTGGATTTTGCATCTGAAAGAATTTTTCCTGAGTGACCAATGAATGCAAAGGGTAGGAATGGAGATAATTGTTAAAGAGGTTTCCATCCAACTTTTGAAAAAGGAGGGGGTGATAGTGATGGGAATCTGGCAGCTGAGAGGACCTCCATTGGGAGTAGGATGTGGGATGCAGTGATTGGAGATTGGGTGAGTGCTGTATAGCCTTATATGGTGGGTGTGATGAGCATCTATGGTACGATAGAAGGCGGGTTTTGGTGATTCCTGCCGTTTTGTACCTTCACGAGCTAGATTAACACTTCATGCCTTAACACTTCCACTCATACACTCACCGTCTGTCCCTGATTTAAAAGAGATCCATGGTCTTTTTATAACAATAGAATATAGCATGACTTTATTCCTGAAACATCTAAGCCAGGTGATGGTTTGCTCACAATCAATGACCCAAATACTAGCTCAGGTGTCAGTTCTGTCGATTTAGGCTTATACAGACTATTCTTTAAAATCATCCAGGACCAGAATCAGAGAGTGCATGGGATGGCTGAGGGGAGAATGGTGATGGAGTGAACGAATGACGGAGGGAGATGAGTTATGGAGGCGTGATGGAGGAATAAAGCGGTGAGGTGTGAAGAGCGACTTTATGTGCGAGGGAGGAGTAAGGGGAGGATGCGACACCGAAGGGACGACTGTGGTGGTGTGTCTGTCGACTGATGGAGGCATTGATGGAAGAGGACTGATGGAGTAAGTAAACGGTGTTTGTAGGGTAAGTAAGCAATGAGTAGAGCAGGGAGTGAAGCGCATAATCTTGTGGTGTAGATGTGCTGATAGAGATTGTGGAGGGTTCATAGTGACAGCAGTTGCTACTCAGCATTAGAACATAGAAATCTACAGCACATTACAGACCTTTCAGCGGACAATGTTCTGCCGACCATGTAACCTACTCTACAAACTGACTAGAATTTCCCTGGCGCATAGCCCTCTATTTTTCTAAGCTCCATCTACCTGTCGAAGAAGCTCTTAAAATACCTAATTCTAGTAACTTCCACCTGTGCTGCAGGCAGTGCATTTCATGTACCCACCACTCTTTGTGTGAAAAACACACACCTCACATCTCCTCGGTACCTACTTTAAAGCACCTTTACACTCTGGTCCCTTGTTTTAGTCTCTTCAGCCTCTGGCTATCCACACGATCAATGCCTCTCATCATCTCTATACCTCGATTAGGACATATCTCATCCTCCGTCGCTCCAATTAGAAAAGGCCAAGTGCCCTCAATCTATTTTCATAAGGTTCACCTTCAAATTCAGGCAACATCCTTGTAAATCTCTTCTGCACTCACTCTATTGTATCTGTATCCTTCTAGTAGATAGGTCACCAGATCTCAACAGTTCACTCCATTTGGGGTCTGACCAAGATGGATGGATGAATGAATGAATGAATGAATGAAATTAATTTGTTGAATGAAATTAATATAGCTGTAACATTTGCTAAGGGCTTTTGAACTCAGTCCCACAGTTGATGACTGCTTGACACTATACATCTTCATAACTACTCTGTCTACCTGCTTTGATTGTCCTATGGACAGAGACTTGGATGGCCCAGGGAGAGGAATGGTTACTTGAAGTGTCAGGTTTTAGATGTTTCAGAAATGACAGGGAGGCAAAACAGGTGGGACATGGCACTGTTATCAGAGATCATGTCAGGGCTGCAGAAAAGGTGGACGTCATGGAGGGATTGTTTATGGAATCTGTGTCGTTGGAGGTTAGGAACAGGAAGGGGTCAATACTGAGTGTTTCTTTTTTATAGGCCACCCAATAGTTACAGGGATATCAAGGAGCAGATAGGGAAACAGATCCTGGGAGGGTGTAATAACAACAGAGTGGTAGTGATGGGAGATTTTAATTTCCCAAATATTGATTGGCATCTCCTAAGAGCAAGGGGATTAGATGGGGTGTAGTTTGTTCGGTGTGTTCAGGAACTTTTCTTGATAGAATATGTAGATAAACCTACATGTGAAGACACTGTACTTGATTTGGTATTGGGAAATGAACCTGGCCATGTGTCAGATCTCACATTGGAAGAGCATTTGGAGATAATGATGATAAGTCTATCTCCTTTACAATAGCACCTGAGAGAGATAGGAAAGACAATTTAGAAAATTGTTCAATTGGAGTAAGGGGAATTATGAGGCTATCCGTCTGGAACTTGGAACCTTAAACTGGGAGCAGATGTTCACAGGGAAATGCACGGAAGAATGTGGCAAATGCCCAGGGAATATTTGTGTGGAGTTCTGCTCCTTAATTACATTCTAATGACACAGGGAAGTTATGGTAGGGTAAAGGAACCATGGTGTACAAAGGCTGTAGTAAATCTAGTCCAGAAGAATAGAAAAGCTTACGAAAGTTTCAGAGAACTAGGTACTGTTGGAGATCTAGAAGAGTATAAGGCTAACAGGAAGGAGCATAAGAAGGAAACACAAAATATTCTGAAGAAGCTGTGGTCAAAGCAACACGTATAAAACACTGGAGGAACTCAGCAGGTTGGACGGCATCCGTGGAAATGAGCAGTCAGTATTTTGGGCTTAGACCCTTCATCAGAACTGAAGAGAAAGGGGGCAGGGGCCCTATAAGGAAGGGTGAGGAGGGTGGGAAGGAGAAGCTGGTAGGTGCCAGTTGAAAAACCAATCAGATGAAAGATCAAGGGGCGGTGGAGGGGAAGCATGGAGGGAATTGGCAGGAAAGGTGAAGAAGGAATATTTAAGGGAAAAGCACTGTGAGTAGAAGAAGGCACAATCATGAGAGAGGTGATAGGCAGCTGGAGGAGGATGAAACTGGCATGGGGAAAAGGACAGGGAGGGAATTACCGGAAGTTGGAGAATTGAATGATTATGCACTTAAGAAGGAAATTAGGAGAGCCAGAAGGGGCATGAGAAGGCCTCTGCGGGCAGGATTAAGGAAAACCCCAAGGCAGTCTACAAGAGCAAGAGGATAAGACGTGAAAGAATAGGACCTATCACGTGTGACAGTAGGAATGTGTGAATGGAACCGGAGGAAATAGCAGAGGTACTTAATTGATGCTTTACTTCAGTATTCACTATGGATAAGGATCTCGGTGATTGTCGTGATGACTTGCAGAGGACTGAAATGCTTGACCATATAGATTTTAAGAAAGTGGATGTGCTGGAGCTTTTGGAATGCATTTTGTTGAATAAGTCGCCAGGACCGGATGAGATGTACCCACGCTACTGTGGGAGGTGAGGGAGGAGATTGCTGAGTCTCTGGCAATGATCTTTGCATCAACAATGGGGATGGGAGAGGCTCCAGAGCATTGGAGGGATGCAGATGTTGTTCCTTTATTCAAGAAAGGGAATAGAGATAGCCCAGGAAATTATTGACCAGTGAGTTGTTCTTCAGTGGTTGGTAAGTTGATGGAGAAGATGCTGAGAGGCAGGATTTATGAACATACGGAGATGTGTAATATGATTAGTAATAATCAGCATGGCTTTGTCAAGAGCAGGTTGTGCCTTACATGCCTGATTGAATACCCTGAGGATGTGACTAAACATATTGATGAAGAAAGAGCAGTAGGTGTAGTGCATGCGGATTTCAGCCAGACATTTGATAAGATGCCCCATGCAAGGCTTATTGAGAAAGTAAGGATGCATGGGATACAAGGGGACATGGCTTTGTGGATCCTGAACTGGCTTGCCCACAGATGGCAAAGTGTGGTTGTAGATGGGGCAGATTCTGGATCGAGGTCAGTGATCTGTTCTGGTTCCTGATTTTTATAAATGACCTGGACGAAGAAGTGGAGGGATGGGTTAGTATGTTTTCTGATATCAGAAAGGTTGGAGGTGTTGAGGATAGTGTAGAAGGCTGCCAGAGGTTGCAGAGGGACATTGATGGGATGCAAAACTGGGCTGAGATGTGGCAGATGGTGTTCAACCCAGATAAGTGTGAGGTGGTTCATTTTGGTAGGCCAAATATGATGGCAGAACATAGTATTGATGGTATGACTCTTGACAGTGTGGAGGATCAGAGGGATCTTGGGTTCCGCATCCATAGGACTCTCAAAGCAGCTGCACAGGTTGACTCTGTAGTTAAGAAGGCGTATGGTGTATTGACCTTCATCAATCGTGAAATTGAATTTAGGAGCCGAGAGGAAATGTTGCAGCTATATAGTACCCCGGTCAGACCCCACTTGGAGTACTGTGCTCAGTTCTGGTCGCCTCACTGCAGGAAGGTTTTGGAAATCATAGAGAGTCTGCAGATGAGATTTCCAAGGATGTTGCCTGGATTGTGGAGCATACCTTATGAAAGCAGGTTGAGTGAACTCGACTTTTTCACCTTGGAGCAACGGAGGACAAGAGGTGACCTGATAGAGGTGTACAAGATGATGAGAGGCATTGATCGTGCGGATAGTCAGAGGCGTTTTCACAGGGCTGCCACAAGAGGGCACAGATTTAAGGTGCTTGTGAGTAGGTATAGAGGAGATGTCAGAGGTACGTTTTATACTCAGAGAGTGCTGAGTGCATGGAATGTTGCTGCCGGCAATGGTGGTGGAGGCAGATACGATTGAGCCTTTTAAGAGACTTTTGGATCGGTAGCTGGAGCTTCGAAATATGGAGGGCTATGGGTAACCCTAGTAATTTCTAATGTAGAGAAATTGTCTGCACAACTTTGTGGGCTAAAGGACCTGTATTGTTCTGTAGGTTTTCTATGTTTCTATATCACAACTCCTGGTGTTGCACCCTTGACACCACACAGTCAATCTCTAAGGCACATTGGTAATGGCTGGAGTCACCCGTCTTGGAAAGACATTGCCCAGAACCGTGATTACCCACATCATACATCACGGCACATAATGATAATGCCATATGACAGGGCCATAAAGATGTCACAATTGTGGCATCTTGTGATACCCACATTTGTCCAGTAAACCATTCCTGTTGAGCCTGAATCAGAGAAATTTCTGCTGCTGCTGTTTTCTTCTGAGTGATCAGTTGTCTCAACAGTATCAAAACAATGTTTTTTTTCTGGAGGGTGTAGCCATAGGTGAACTGTACTGTCTGCCTAGTATTTCCACCTTGTTTCCTTCTGTTTAATTTCATTCCTACTGGGTGGTCAATTGTCTGTTCCTCTGTTCCCACAATGTACCCCTGTTCATTAAAGATCCAACATCTTTACCAACTCCGCAACCCAAGGGGACAACTTATGAGCCAGGCGATGATTTGTCAACGATCATGGACCCAAACACAAGCTCAGGTATCAATTATGGGGATTTAGGTTTATCAAGTTTCCCCTCTGCAATCATCCCAGACCAGAATCTGGGAGTACATGGGATTTATTAAGGGTAGAATGATGATTGACTGATCGAGTGACTGAGGGAGATGGGTTATGGAGGGAGGGAGAGAGGGGTGTGTGAGACAGTAAGTGATCAGCGTTGATGGGGGAGTAAGGGGAGAATGTGCCTCAAAGGGTTGAGTGTGATGGAGTGTTTGTGGGGTGATGTAGGCATCAATAGAAGAGGAGTGACGGAGCAACTGAAGAGTGTTGCGTGACGGGTCTGACTAATGCGAATGGACACAAATATGTCGGCTTGCCATGATCTATGAATGATGATATATGGGTAAACAGAATGAACAGAAAGTCGTGTGTTGAGATAAATCTGAAGTGAAATGAATGTACAGATGCTGTGGATGACTGAGTGATTGCAGCGTACAGGGTCAGTTCCAAGGGTCCCTGGATGTTGCATTGGAGCGAATTGTTCTGGAGTGACTAGTGAACAGGTGTGAATGGAGGTACTTGTCAAAGAGAGTTCTGGCCTATTTATGAAAAAGAAGGTGATTTTGATGGGGTAATGCAGCTGAGAGGACCGCTCATGGGAGTAGGATGTCGGATTCTGTAACTGGTGATTGGATGTGTGCTGTATAACCCAAAATGGTGGGGTGTGATGGGCATTTATGGGTACAATAGAAGGCAGGTTTCTGTGATTCCTGCAATTTGTGCCATCACAAACTAGCTCAATACTTTCTCTCCTGCACTTAACATGTGCCCTTGATTTTAGAGAGGTTCAGGTTGTTTGGGTATCGAGACAGCTCTACACCAACACCTGTACCCCAACCCCTCTACCCCACCCCCTCTATTCCCACTGTCCTGACTGCTGCCGTTGTGCTGTGATATGTCATCTCACAAGCAGAAACCAAACTGATATACTTGTTGCTGAAGGGAATGGCCACAGGGGAACCCTGCACGATCTGCTTACTCCCCTGGTGGTCACTTATCTACTATCTGGGGTCTCTACTCTGGGTGTGAACACCTCTGGAGAAGTCTCATCTATGAATATTATAGCCTCCAGAATGATCCTAAGTACATTTAGCCCCAGATGCAGTTCCTCAGTCTTGTCAATCAGGAGAAGAATGTGCACTTTCTGCAGGTTTTGTCATTATGTACCATGAAATACCAGACCTTAAAGGAGGAGCATTCCACTGTCTTAACTAATATCCAGCCTACATTTGTTCTAACTTTGGCTCTAACTTCTTCAGGTTAAGTTTTACAATAAACTAACACTCTCTGCCCCCATATCCCCCCTCTGTCGCACATCCTGCCTCTGCCCCACTTATCCCCCTCTGCCCCACTTATACCCCATCTGCACCCCTTATCCCCGCCCCATCTTCCCCCCCCCCCCCCGCAATTCGTCAGGGGCGAGGATCAAAAGGAGGCCAAAGAGAGGGAAAGTGTGGAACCAAGGGTAAGAAACAGGTGACAAGGAAGTGGTGTGGTGTCTGAATAGCAGCATTAAAGACAACATCGCCCATCACATGCCCTCATCAAAGCGGTGGTACAGGAGTCTGAAGACACACACTTAATGTTGATTAGGGAGCGAGACTGGTGTCTGATGTGTGTGGCTTGGGGAGACGATGTGATACCCTGATGTCTGGAATGGTGTGAATGCTGAGAGACGGAGTAGGGGAGGTTTATTGAAAGTCCAGGATTTGAGTGACCAGGGAAATTGACAGATTTCTTCAGGCGGGAGGGACCACCTGTGCAGAAGATGGACTGAGTGAGGGCTCTGTGCTATGTTGTCAGTGTGTAATGTAGCTGGGGCAGACGTGTGACTTGTCCTACTCCTGGTGTGTGTGCTGTAATCACAGTCTGGTGCCTATACAGTTGAGGAGTTAAACAACATGGAAACAGGCCAATTGTCCTGACTCATGCATGCTGACAATGGTGTCTGTCTGAGTTAGATCCAAATGCCTGTGTCTGTCCATACTCCTCTAAGCTTTTCCCATACATGAAAAGAGCTTGACCAGTGACCAATCTGGATGTCACAAGTTTTGAGAGGAGAGGATTTAAATCAGATACATTTCCCAATTACAGAAGGCATCAATGGGTTACTGAAATGAAAAATAGCTTTGACCAGTGACCAATCGGCATTCAGGTTTGATTAAAAAGTGCAAATTAAAGGAAGGCAAGGGTAAACACAGCGGTCCTCATCTGGGTGAGCAGAGATCTACTGGTGATCTTGAGGCTTCAGCTCTTCGAGGTTTCAGTGAAGGAAAGCTTTCGAAAGAGAAAACAAATGAATGAAAAGCTTCAAGGTTAAGCTTTTTTTTTTCATTTTACCTTTAGAATTGCTCGGCTAGGACAGTGGAGATGCCAGACAGGATAGCAGAATGCAACTCTTGTGGGATGTGGGAAGACAGGGTGTCCTCTAGATTCCCGGACAGCAGGAAGTGCATCCAGCTGCAGATTTTTCCAATCCAGGTTAAGGAGTTGGAGCTGGAACTGGATGAACTCTGGATCATTTGGAAGGCTGAGGGTGTGATAGTTACAATGTATAGAGAGGTACTTACACTCAAGGTGTAGGACACAGGAAACTTGGTGCCATTCTGGAAGGGGCAGTTATTAAACAGCCAGTACAGAGTACCGCTTTGGCCATCACCCTCAACAACAGTTGTACCACTTTGTATAATTCTGGAGAGAGAATATCTAACAGAGGTTAGTCACAATGAGTCTGGCATTCAGTTCTCTGCCACTGAGAAGGATAGGGAGGAGAAGAGGCAAGCAGTGGTAATAAAGAATGGGCAGGAGCATCTGTGGGTGAGAACGAGATTCCCAGGTGATATGTGGCCTCCTGGGCACCAGAGTCAATATCACGGATTCAGTCCTCAGCATTCTTAAGTGGGAAGGTGAACAGCCAGAAATCGTGGTCCACAGTGAGGTTCTGCATAGGGAGTTCAGTGAATTATGTGCTAAATTAAACGAAAGGACCTCCAGTGTTGTGATCTCAGGGATGTACCCAAGCCATGTACCAAAGAGTTCAACTGAAATGATTTTCAGTTTTATATGTGACTAAGGGGTTGGTGTGGAAGGGAGATCATAAAATTTTTCAATCATTGGGCTCTCTTCCAGCAAAGTTGGGATGTATACAGAAGGGGATGGCTTTCACCTGAACTGGATGGGGACTAATACCCTAGCAGAAATGTTTATTATTACTGTATGTGGGGTTTAAACTGGAGTTGATGGGGGATGGGAACCAGAGTGCCAGAAAAGGTAGTGGTGAGGCTATGGAGTCAGATGTTGGTAAGATCTCAGACAAAATTTGACCTCAGGACCTCAGACCTCAGGCAAAAGGTTGAGCATGGTATGACTAGTGTCCTGATTTGTAAGCATTTCAATGCAAGAGTTATTGTAGGAAAGGCAGTTAATAATTCTGAACATGAATCAGTTGGTTTATAAACAGAGGCAATTTGTGGTGAGGATAGACTGTTGACAAGGCAAAATTGCAGTCAATGGGATGAGTTGCAACATAAAATGTGGATGAAATTGAAAAGTGTGAATAAAGGACTGAAGATGTTATATTTGAATGTGCACAGTATATGGAATAAGGTCGATGAATTTGCAGCACATTTGTAGTTCTAGGCATCCCAGAATCTTGGCTGAAAGAAGAGTTTAACAAGGAGTTTAATGCCCAAGCATACACATTGCATTGAAAGAACAGGCAGGAAGTTTAATCAAATCATTAGAAAGAGATGACATAAGATTGGAAGGTGCCGAATCATTGTGGAACTGCAGGAGTAAGAATATCCTCATGGAAATTGTATATAGACCCCCCAAGCAGTAATAAGGATGTGGTCTACAAATTACAATGGCATTTAGAAATGCATGTCAAAAGTGCAATGTTGCAATAGCCATAGGGGTTTTCAATATGCAGGTAGATTAGGAACAAAATGCATTTGACGCTGTGTTACAGGAGGAGGGATTTCTAGAGTGCTTACAAGATGACTTTTCAGAGCAGTTCATGTTTGAGCCTACTAGGGCATCAGCTATTCTGGAGGGGTGTTGTGCAATGAACTGGAATTGATTGGCTATCTTCAGGTAAAAGAACCCTTCTGGGTAAATAATACTAACCTTTTGCACTTCTGGTTAGATGCTAATTGCATTTCACTGGTTTTGTGCCTGTACTCCGCACAATGACAATAAAGTTGAATCTAATCTAATCTAATAAGGTAATTGAGTTCACTCTAAAATCTGAGGAGAAGATGACGTCATACATAGCAATATTACTGTGGTGTAAAGAGAATTACAGAGGATTTTGAGAGGGGTTTGCCAGAATTGATTGGACAAAGGCACTGGTAAGAATGATAGCACAGCAGCAATGGCTGGAATTTCTGGAAGCAATTTACAAGCAACAGGACATAAACTTTCCAAACAGGAAGAAATATTCTAAAAAAAAAATGCCACAACCATGGCTAACAAGATAATACAAAGCCAACACAAATGCCACAGAGAGGGCATAGAATAGAGCAAACATTATTGGGAAGTTCGAGGATTGGGAAGCTTTTAAAAACCAACAGAAGACAACTGAAAACAACATTAAGAATGTGAAGATTAAAAAACAAAGTAAGCTAGCCAATAATATTAAAGAGGATACCAAATGTTTCTTCAGATACATAAAGTGTAAAAGGGAGTTGAGTGTGGTGTGGCAGTATGGTGGAAGTTCCTTGTGTCAGTTCCTTGAGAAGGCTGTGAAATTACTGTAACTGAAGAGGAGGTTCTTGAGAAACTGTGAGGTCTGAAGGTAGATAATTCACCTGGACCAGATGGTGTACACACCAGGGTTCTGAACGTGGTGGCTGAAGAGACTGTGGAGGCATCCAGTGTTTTTTCTTCAAGAATCACCAGATTTTGTAATGGCTCCGGAAAACTGCAACATTGCAAATGTCACTCCACTCTTCCAGAAGAGAGAGGCTGAAGAAAGGAAACTATGTGTTTCCTGTTAGTGTGACCTCAATGGTTGAGAAGATGTTGGAGTAAATTATTAAAGATTAGGTCTCAGGATATTTTGAGGCACTTGATAAAATAAACCATAGCTTGGTTTCCTCAAGGGAAAAGCTTGCCTACCAAATCTGTTGGAATATATTGAAGAAATAACAAGCAAGATTGACAATGGCAAATTGGTTATTAAAGCAAGGAAGGATATTAAACAATATTAAATCAAGGAAGTTCTGTTGAGGCTTTATGAAGGACTGGTGAGGGGTCACTTGGAGTATTGTGAGCACCGCTGAGCCCCTTATCTTTAAAAGGATGTGTAGAAACTGGAGAGGCTTCAAAGGAGGTACACAAAAAATATTCCAGGATTAAATGGCCTGTCAATGAAATGTGTATGAATTTGAAACACATTTGGCTCTGGGACGTACACTTGAATTCAAAAGTATGTTAGATGACCACATTTAAACCTTCTATATGGTGAAATGCCTTGATAGAGTGGATATGGAGAGATGGCAGAGTCCTGGATCTGGGGACACAACCCCAGAATAGAGTGGCTTCCTTTTAGGATGGACGTGAGGAGGAATATCCTTAGCCAGAGAGTGGTGAATCTGTGGAACACTTTGCCGCAGGCAGTTGTGGAGGCCAAGTCTTTATATATATTTAAGGCAGAGGTTGATACATTATTGATTGGTTAGTGCATAAAGGATATGGGGAGAAGGTGGGAGATGGAGCTGAAATTGGATCAGCCATGGGGAGATAGCAGAGTGCACTCAATGGGCTAAATGGCCTAATTCTGTTTGAATCGCTTTTTGTCCTGCTCCAATGTCCTTTAATTGTTGTAAATCTTCAGGGAAAGGTGTAAAGGGGATCTGAGGTACAAGTTCTTCACAGAGTGAATGATTCGTATCTTGACATGTAGCCAGAGAATGTAGTTCAGGCAGGCACAATAAGATCACATTTAAAGGACATTTGTATGAATATGTACATTGTTAGGGTTAGAGGGATGTGGGCCAAACACAAAAAAATGAGTCTAGTTCAAGTTGATGCCTTGGTAAGCATTGACCGGTTGGGTGAAAGGGCTTGTTGCCTTGATGTGTTACTCCATGGGTCTGTTCTCCATGTGATGATAAGTTGTCATTCCTCATTTACACACTACACCCAATACCAGAGCTCTAAATTCTGCAGTAATTATGGTGTACCACTCTAATCTTACTGACATAATTTCACATGCCCATAAACCCATCCAATCAAGGTAATTGGAAGGTTTCACACTCCATTCCTCTACCTCTCCCACTCTGGAGATATTCATCTTCAACGTGTAGCCTGATGGACAGCAGGCATTCCAACAATTCCACAGCCTTTGGAATGTCTAAACATTGAATTTATGATGGAGATGGATGGTTGCCTCCTATTCCTGGGAATTCTAATATGGCAGAAATTGGACGGTAGCCTCAGACATGACATCTATCAGAAACCCGCTCACATGGACTTGGACATCCACAATAACAATCACCATCACACCTCCCAAATACTTTCTACTTTGATTAACTGTGCAAAAAGCTATTTTGCAACTAGAGAGTCTCTCCGAGGAAATAAGACAATTATGTATGGCGTTCCCACAAGAATGTCTACAAAATGAAGAAAGTCATCCAGACCCTTCAAAGGATTCACTGAAAAACCAAGAAACCTAACAGTGAGGAGGCGTCTTCACTACTGCCTATCTTCCCTATATTTTGGGAAGGATTGCTAGGATCCTGAAGGAATATCAGATTAATACCATCCACAAACCTGTAGGGAAGCTGAAGTTACTGTTTATAGAAACATAGAAAACAGGTGCAGGAGTAGGCCATTCGGTCCTTCGCACCTGCACATCTATTCAGTATGATCATGGCTGATCTTCTAATTCAGAACCCTGTACTGCTTTCTCTCCATACCTCCGATCCCTTTAGCCACAATGGCCATATCTAACTCACTCTTAAATATAGCAAATGAACTGGCCTCAACTGTTTCCTGTGGCAGAGAATTCCACAGATTCACCACTCTCTGTGTGAAGAAGCTTTTCCTCATCTCGGTCCTAAAGGACTTCCCCTTTATCCTTAAACTGTGACCCCTCGTTCTGGACTCCCCCAACATCGGGAACAATCTTCCTGCATCTGGCCTGTCCAATCCCTTTAGAATTTTATATGTTTCATGCGGGTCAGAGATGAGCTGGGACTCAGGTTGGTTTGCGTATACACTATTCCCAGTGAATGTAGAGCAACTTATGTCGGCCAGATGGGAGGCACACTGGAAACTCGCATCAAGGAACACAGGAGGTGTTACTGGGTTACCCAGAGAAATTGGCATAGGTGAACACTGCATTCACATTGGCTGTAGGATTGACTTCAATGGCACAAAACTACAGTGTCACACCAATGGCTTTTGGGACTGCATGGTGAAGGAAGTCATTGAAGTAAAACTAGAGGAAAACAATTTAAACCATGATAAAGGTCGTACTCAAATTAGGATCTGGAATTCAATATTAAACGATGTGGGATAGTAGAAACCTGATCGGATAAAGACAAATCACTCAGGACAGAATCACTATGAGGTATAAATACCACCAGACTAGATATGGCCAGGCATCATTCAAGATGAAGATGGCACAGTATATCATTGAAGCAATTGTTAGAATTGATGCCTGTACCCGGCATAATAGTTAGATTATTTTTCATCCCACCTTTTATTCACAGTTCAGTCTCTTTTCTCACTCACATTCTCTTTCACTACCACCTTTCACCCCATCCAGTTTGAATTTCCCTCATTCACTGCTTCTCATCACTAACTGCTCTTGCTCTTTCCCTTGCTCTCCAACTCTGTGGCCACGGCTTCACCCTCCCCATCTGCCGGCCTCTTTCTGACACTCCCCCGCCACTGTCTTCAGTAAGAACAATATATATTACATATTCGATGAGATTGGGTGGTGGGTGGGTGGTGGTGCATCAAGGTGTTAAAGGGTGGAGATGGGAAAAGAAGAGATGAGATGAGGGAACACATCCTCATAGTGATGCCATGTTGACAATGGGCTGTTTTGTTCAGAGCAAGCGGACGAGTGGATTGAAGTGCGGGTGACAGTGAGCGGAGACATGAGTGAAGAAGAAGTGTGGGAAGCCACTCGACGCAAGGTGAGAGAGAAATCTGAACGGGATGGGGTGGAGGGAAGTAGGGGAGGAACATGGGAACCAATATCCTCTCAATCCCCCTGCTACCTACCACTCTCATTATCCCATTTCCTCCCCATCTCTCATTTCTCTCTCACTCTCTCAATTTTCTCTCCTCCAATCCTCCTCCTTTGCAATTAGCTGCTGCACTCTGTCCCATCTCTGCCTCTAATATCCCGGCTTGCCCTCACAACTCGCCTCGTTCGACTCTCTCACCTCAGCAGTCACTCACCTTTCCTGCTCTCTGGGTTGCAGCTCCAGGAGATGTTCGGGGATCCAGATCCGCAGATCGAGCTTGTGCAGGTCACGTCGGAGCCTGCAGAGGAGTGAGGAAGCGACCCATCAATGAATGAGGAACTCTGCCGTTGCCGCTCCTTGATGCAATGCATCCACTTCCTTTCTTTAGCCGGCCTTAAGCCACAGCCTGTTAATCCTAGCTGAGCCTAAAGATGTTGCTATATTCTGCTGATTACCCAGAGTGCTGTAGCCTGCAAATTTTCAGCTGACCACATTGTGAAGTGCAATCCCATTGAGTTGTGAGAGCAGGTCTAGAACTGAGAGTAACCACACAGACCCGGATGCTTCCAGGAGGAGCAGATCACCCTGATGATTTTAATCACAGATCATCCTGGGCATGATCCATGTAAACACCGACACCCCTCCTTACAAGAGTGGGTCAGTGTGATACGTCAAACACCTTCCACATTGCATAGATCCATGTAAACACCGACACCCTTCCTTATAAGAGTGGGTCACTGTGATACGTCACACACCTTTCATGGAGAATGGCCCCTACACATCATCAACACCTCTCAATACTGGACTCAGTCAGCGTGAGACGTCACACACCTTCCACAGTGTATGGACCATGTAAACAGCGCCAACCTGCAGTAACGTGACTGGGTCTATGTGAGATGACACATACCATCCACACTGTCTGGTCCCTGTAGACATTAACACCCCTCACTGCAGGACTTGGATCAACGTGAGACACACATCTGGGATTATAATAGAATTAGAAAATTAGCTGGTATTAGGCTTCATTGCTTTAATTGATCACCAATTTTGCTGTTACCTGTTTGACTGGACTAAAATTATGTGTGAAATAATGAATAGCTTTTTTGATAAAATGCCAGCCAGTGAAGTTGTCATGGACTGTGGATATAGTGAGGAATGTCTCTGTATCTCTGGATGTCTGAGGAAAGCATCCAGTACACCCTTGCACAGGAACCTATGTACAGTCGCACACCACAGATCACTCCTGCACACATCCACCCAATCACAGCGACACCCCTGCACATATCCACCCACTCACCATGACACCTTTACACATCTGTGTCTGATGCACTCTCATACTTCATCGCTCCGTTTGACACACTCTTTTTCTCCAGCTCTCAGTCTGACACATTCTCATTCTCCATTTCTCCCTCTGATAAACTCTCTCCAGCTCTCCCACAGACAAACTCCCATTCTCCCACTGACATGCTTTCATTCTCCATCACTCTGACGCACTCTCATTCTCCAGCTCTCCCACTGACACACTCTCATTTTCCATCTCTCCCACTGAGGCACTATTGTACTCCATCTCTCCCTCTAACATGCGTTCATCATCTTTCTGCCCTTCTGGCACATTCTTGATCTCCATCCCTCTCACACTGAGCATGTAAAGTCGACCTCTACTCACAGACTCACACAAACTAAGAGAGCAAGAGAGGGACACGGCCTCAGAGAACAGAGTGTAACGACTGTATAACGTGTCAGATGGTGACAGGAGCTCTGGCTACATTGGTTTGAAGGCCTGAATAACAAAATGATCATTGGAATTTCTGAATATTATTTGGTAGTGAAGCTGATGATTTGAATTGCTATTGCTTGTGCATGCTCAATAAACATGGAACTGGCTGAACACAAGGTTTTGAGGAGTGTGTTCATTTTATTTCATCTATAATTCCAGATAAATGTGGAGAACTGAACATTGGTAGCCTCTTAGCTGGACAGAAACAATGGGTAGATTTAGGGTAGGAGTCTGTGTGCACAGATCAGTTGGGTGGGTGGTGCAAGTCCCTTAATGGACAAAGGGGAGTTTGCAACAAATATCCTAACTAATGGGAATTTGGTGGGGATGAGGAAGTGCAGAGAGGAACTAGAACCTTACACTATCTGGCTCCTCTTCTGTTAAACATAGAAAACCTATAGCACAATACAAGCCCTTCGGCTCACAAAGTTGTGCCAAATATGTCCCTTCCTTAGAAATTACTCGGCTTACTCGGAGATTTAATAGAGGTATAGAAAAGTATGATGGGTATAGTTAGAGTGAATGCAAGCAGGCTTTTTCCACTGAGGCCCTCTATTTTTTCTAAGCTCCATTTACTTATCCATAAGTCTCATAAAAGACCCTATCGTATCTGACTCCACCACCATTGCCGGCAGCTCATTCCACACACACACACACACACACACACACACACACATACACACACACCACTCTCTGCATAAAATAAGAACGCTGACATCTCCCTTCTTGTAAGCACATTTCTTGCTCTCCGGGGAACTGTTTCCTGCTTTATCCATTTCTAGGGGAGAGTATAGCTGCACACTGTCTGCCTTCAACCATCCATCCCATTCCCCCTCTCTTCCTCCAACTCTCTTTTTATCCCTCTCACATTCCCCTCTCACACGTTCACTCTATCCCTCCCTCTCCATCTCGGTCTCATTTTATCTCTCTTTCTGCATGCCACCCATTCTCTTTAACTCCCACATTATCTCCGATTGTCCTAATTCTTTTTTCTCTCTCACACTGCATCTCAGTCCCATTCTCTCACTCTATCCCTCTCTCAAGAGCCAGCTCCGTTCCAACCTCCTGTATTGACTCTGTGAAGTTAGCATACTTCATCTTCCCTCCCTCAGACCAGGTGCTAATTTCTCACTCCCCACATCTCCCTCTCTAACTCCTGCCTTCTACCTATTCCTCTCCACCACAGTCATGCCTTATTTTCCAAATGTCTTTATTCTCTTTCCTTCAAGCTCCCACGTCCCTTCTCTGCTTTACAATTCAAAACTCTTCGTCAGGCCCTGATGTGTAACCTTTCTTTCTACAGCGATGGAGGTGCTGCACAATGTACTGAGTATCTCTGCCTCACTCATCCCAAATACAGTGAGATCCAAAGACCCACAGATCCCTCCACCTTCCACCTACCTGCATCCTATTCACCCCATTTCTACATGACCTCACTCTCGAGAAAATGTCCCATGTTGTCTCTTCACTAAACTCTGCATGACTGTTATCACCCTGACATGGATCACCTGCCAACGAATCCCCTCTCCACTGTTAAAACATGTTTCCTTCAAGCTGATGACCAAGGCTGCACACAGAACTCCAGCTGATGTCTGATCCATGTTTCACAAAGTTATAAATGGCCACGTAAAAGATTTCATGGAATCATAGAACATTACAACACAGGAAAAGGACCTTCAGCCCTTCTTGGCTGAGGCGAACTATTTGTCTGCCTAGTCCCACTGACCTGCACCTGGACCGTATCCCTCAATACCCCTCTCATCGACGTACCTCTCGAAATTTCTCTTAAATGTTAAAAGTGAACCTACATTTACAACTTCATCTGTTAGCTCATTCCACACTCCTACCACTCTCTGTGTGAAGAAGCACACCCCATGTTCCCTTTAAACTTTTCCCCCTTCAGCCTTAACCCATGTCCTCTGTGTTTTTTCTCCGTGAGCCTCAGTGGGAAAAGCCTGCTTGCATTCACTCTAACTATACCCATCATACTTTTCTATACCTCTATCAAATCTCCCCTCATTCCTCTACACTCCAGGGAATAAAATCCTAACCTATTCAAACTTTCTCTGTAACTCAGTTTCTCAAGTCCCGGCAGCAGCTTTGTAAACCTTCTCTGCACTCTTTCAACCTTATTAATATCATTCCTGTAATTAGGTGACCAAAACTGCACACAATACTCCAAATTGGGTCTCACCAATATCTTATACAACCTCATCATTACATTTCAACTCTTATACTCAACACTTTGAGTATAAAGGACAATGTACCAAAAGCTCTCTTTATGACCCTATCTACTTGTGACGCCACTTTTAGTGAAGTATGTATCTGCATTCCTAGATCCCTCTGTTCTGCTGCACTCGTCAGTGTCCTACCATTTACCTTGTATGTTCTACCTTGGTTTGTCCTTCCAAAGTGCAATTCCTCACGCTTGTCTGCATTAAACTCCATCTGCCATTTGTCAGCCCATATTGCCAGCTGGTCCAAATCCCTTTGCAAGCTTTGAAATCCTTCCTCACTGTCCACTACACCTCTAATCTCTGTATCACCATCAAATTTGCTGATCCAATTTGCCACATTATCATCGAGATCATTGATATAGATGACAAATAACAATGGACTCAGCACTGATCCCTGTGGCACACCACTAGTCACAGGCCTCCACTCAGCGAGGCAATCATCAACTACCACTCTCTGGCTTCTCCCATTCAGCCAATGTCTAATCCAATTTAAGACCCGACCATGTATACTAGCGACTGAATCTTCATAACTAACCTCCCATGCTGGACCTTGTCAAAGGCCTTACGGAAATCCATATAGACAACATCCACTGCCTTGCCTTCATCCACTTTCCTGGTAACCTCCACGAAAACTCTAATAGATTTGTTAAACATGACCTACCACGAATAGAGCTATGTTGACTTTTCCTAATAAGTCCCTGTCTCTCCAGATACTTGTAGAACCTATCTCTGAGTAGTCCTCTAAAATAGGGAAAGGAAGAAGAAGACAGTACTAATAGGGGACTCGATAGTCAGGGGTATTCATATAGGTGATTCTGTAAACGCAGTCAGGAGACACGGATGGTACTTTGCAACCCTGGTGCCAGGGGCCGGGATGTTTCTAATCGCGTCCAAGATATCCTGAAGTGGGAGAGTGAGGAGCCAGAAGTCGTGGTACATACAGGTACCAATAACATAGTTAGGAAAAGGGTAGAGGTCCTGAAAGGAGAATATATGGAGCTAGGAAGGGAGTTGAGAAGAAGGTCCGCAAAGGTAGTAATCTCGGGATTACAGCCTGTGCCACTAGAGTAGGAATGGAATGAGGTGGAGGATAAATGCGTGGCTGAGGGATTGAAGCAACGGGCAGGGATTCAAGTGTCTGGAACAATGGGACCTCTTTTGGGCCAGGTGTGACCTGTACAAAAAGGATGGGTTGCACTTGAATCCTAAGGAGATTAATATCTTGGCGGGGAGATTTTCTCAGGCTGCTGCGGAGACTTTAAACTAGAATGGTTGGGGGTGGGGTGGGAATCAAATTGAAGAGACTAGGAGAGAGGAGGTTAGTTCACAAATAGAGAACGCTTGTAGACGATGTGTGAAGGAGGATAGGCAGGTGATAGAAAGGGAGCGCACAGACCGAAGATGTAGAGGAGAAGGAAGAAAAAGAAGATAGTAAAGTTGTTTGCAACAATAGGGATAAACAGAGACTAAGAAGTGGAAGATTTCTTAAATGCATTTATTTCAATGCTAGGAGCATTGTAAGAAGGGTGGATGAGTTTAGAACATAGATTGATACCTAGAAATATGATGTTGTAGCTATTAATGAAATATGGTTGCTGGAGGGGTGTGATTGGCAACTAAATATTCCTGGATATTGTTGCTTCATGTGTGATAGAATCGGAGGGGCAAGATGGGGAGAATTTGCATTGCTTGTCAGGGAAAATATTACAGTGGTGCTTGGCAGGACAGATTAGATGGTTGGTCCAGGGAGGCTATTTGGGTAGATTTGAGGAATGGGAAAGGTGTAGTAACACTTATAGGGGTGCATTGTAGACAACGTGAAGTGGAGCGAGAATTGGAGGAGAAACTTTGTAAGGTGATAGCAGATATTTGTAGTAAGCACAAGGTTTTGATTGTGGGGGATTTTAATTTTCCACATAGACTGAGAAGCACATTCTATAAAAGGGCTGGATGGTTTGGAGTTTGCAAAATATGTGCAGGATATTTTTTTTTTTGCAGCAATACATAGAGGTACCGACTAGAGAAGGGCTTGTGTTGGATCTCCTGTTATGTACAAATAGGTCAGGCGACGGAGGTATGTGTTAGGAAGCACTTCGGGTCCTGTGATCACAATAGCATTAGTTTCAATATAATTATGGGGAATGTTAGGACTGGACGAATGGTTGAGATTTTTGATTGGAGAAAGGCTAACTTTGAGGAGATGCGAAAGGATTTCGAAGGAGTGGATTGGGACAATTTGCTTTATGGGAAGGATATAGTAAAGAAATGAAAGTCATTTAAAGGTGAAATTCTGAGTGCACAGAACCTTTATGTTCCTATTAGGTTGAAAGGAAAGGTGAAAAGTTTAAGAGCCGTGGTTTTCAAGTGTATTGGAAACTTGGTTCGTAAAAAGATAGAGATTTACAATAAATATAGGCAGCATGGAACGAATGAGGTGCTCGAGGAATACAAAAATATAAAAAGGAATCTTAAGAAAGAAATTAGAAAAAAACAAAAAGAAGATACGAGGTTGTTTTGGCAAGTATGGTGAAAATAAATCCAAATAAATGTATTGGGTCCAATGTTGTTTGTCGTCTACATTAATGATCTGGATGATGGGGTGGTAAGTTGGATTAGTAAGTATGCGGACGATACTAAGGTCGGTGGCCTTGTGGATAATGAAGTAGGTTTTCAAAGTTTGCAGAGAGATTAGGGCGGTTAGAAGAGTGGGCAGTAAGATGGCAGATGGAATTTAATGCTGATAAGTGTGAGGTGCTACATTCTGGTAAGACTATTCAAAATAGGGCATACATGGTAAATAGTAGGGCATTGAATAATGCAGTAGAACAGAGTGATCTAGGAATAATTGTGCACAGTTCACTGAAGGTGGAATTTCATGTGGACAGGATGGTGAAGAAAGCTTTTGGTGTGCTGGCCTTTATGAATCAGGGCATTGAGTACAGAAGTTAGGATGTAATATTAAAATTGTACAAGGCATTGGGGAGGCCAAATTTGGATTATTGTTTACAGTTCTGGTTACCGAATTATAGTAATGATGTCAGCAAAATAGGGAGAGTACAGTGGAGATTTACTGGAATGTTACCTGGGTTTCCGCACCTAAGTTACAGAGAAAGGTTGAACAAGTTAGCTATTTATTCTTTGGAGCGTAGAAGGTTGAGGGGGGACTTGATAGAGGTATTTAAAAATATGAGGGGGATAGATAGAGTTGACGTAGATAGGCTTTTCCATTGAGAGTGTGGGAGATCCAAACAAGAGGACATGAGTTGAGAGTTATAGTGGAAACGTTTAGGGGTAACACCAGGGGGAACTTCTTTACTCAGAGAGTGGGAGCTGTGTGGAACGAGCTTCCAGTGGAAGTGGTGGAGGCAGTCTCGATTTTGTCATTTAAAAAATGGATAGGTGTATGGACAGGAAAGGAATGGAGGGTTATTGGCTGAGTTCAGCTAGGTTGGACTAGGTGAGAGTAAGCGTTCGGCATGGACGAGAAGGGCCAAGATGGCCAGTTTCCGTGCCGTAATTGTTATATGGTTATAAAGTTGCCTGTGACAACAGCCGTGTTAATATGGCACCAATGCAAAATCTATCTCCCGATCTGTCACTGTCTCGGTGCGCTGTTCTCGTTTTGTGTTGGGAGCTCTGTACAATATACTCTCAAACGAATGTTTGGTCACTTCCTATTTCTGAGTTCTACTCACAGTCTATTAACAGACAATTCTATGACAGTGTCCTCCCTTTCTGTAGCAGTGATCCTATCGAACTCTCCGTGTTTAAAACGCTTTTCCTTTATTCTCTTTTACCCGACTATGAGCATTTTGAAACATCGCATCCCGAACTGTCCGAAGTCTTCCTCCCCTTGTGATTGAATTGATTAAATGTCTGCTCCTATCCTCGTGTAAACATCGAATAGCTGTGTTCTATCATTCTGAAGTACTGACCCACGGAGTGATCTGTTAACTGACCCACTGCACTTGGACTGTTCGCTTGTCAGCCTATCTGCTTATTGTGCCAGGAATCCTGCCTGGGCACAACTGAGAAATCCTGTCACGTCTAATCCTTTTAACCAGAGGAAATACCCGTAACCATAACAAATAGTCTTATGGAATATTAGTGAAGTTTAAGTGGCCTGTGACAACAGCCGTGTTAATATTGCACACGAACTGTCACAGTCTCTGTGTGTTATTTTCGTTTTGGTTATGGGAGCTCTATGCAGAATACTCTCAAACGAGTGTTTGTTCCCTTCCTACTGATTTCCACTCACAGTCTATTAACGCACAGTCCCACTACAGTGTCCTCCCTTTCCGCAGCTGTGATACCATCACACTCTCCCTGTGTTTAAAGGGCTTTCCCTTTAGTCTCTTTTACCCGACACTGAGCATTTTCAAACATTCAACCCCGAAAAGTCCGGAAGTCATTTCTCCCCTTGTGATTGAATTGACTTAATTTCCTACATCCTTCACATACATGAACAATAACAATCTTTAGGTTACGTCTCCGTCTAAATGTGCAATCACATTAATTTATAATAGTTTATAATAAATAGAACAGTTAATGTAACAGAAAAAAACACTCAAATCAGCGTGAGTTAATCAGTTTGGTAGCCTGGTTGTGGAAGCTGTCCAGAAGCCTGCTGGTCCTGGCTTTTATGCTGCTGTACCGTTTCCAGGGTGACTGTCAAGTCTCTGTGATAGTTTGGAAATCATTCATTTCAGGATGACCAGGCACATGATTGTTTGATTTTATGACATTTTGCCAAACCTACTGAAGTAATCTAAAACTCCGCTGAATACCAAGTATTACACAATTATCTACACAGACGGCCATTTAATGTAAACACATACTTCATTCCTTTCTTTAGCTCTTCTCTGAATTTCTTCTGAGTCAGTGTATAGATACAAGTATTGGTGCACACACTGAGAGATTGCAACATGAACCCACATTGCTGTAGTATATATACCGGGGAACTCAAATATCTGTCCTGATAAAAGTAATTTACCAATTGCCATTTTAGGGAATGAGCTACATAGGGCATCCAAAGTAATATGAAATTAGCAGAAATTGCAAACAATAATATCATCGATTTTCTGCGATTTTCTACCTCGGTATCTTTCAGATTATCGCTGCTCTTCCGAAGCCCTCTGCGGACTCTATTTGCCGCAATTATATGTCTTACTGTTAACCCATTGAAGACAAGAATTAAGCCGATAGGTAGCAACGGTGTTAAAATGCTATCCAGTAATTCTAATCCTTTCCACACAGGTAAAATAGAGTATTCATGTGAGAAGGAGCAACGCCACGGCATGTTGTCAATAATGACGTAAGGTTCAAAGGCAAAGTAAAACGGGGCACTTCTCCCGCAGCTCACTATAAGCACGGTCACCATGACTACTGTTGCTGTTCTCTCAGTGCAGTATCGTTCCCCGAGCTTTCGACAACATATTGCGATGAAACGATCGAAGGTAAAACTGACCGTAAACCAAACAGAACAGTCCCTCGTCACAACAAATAATACAAGTGTCAGAGCGCATACAGGAGTGATGAGCATAGATTTAGAATAAATATAGATATTGTTGGTCTGTTCCACTAAAGCATGAACGATAACCACCATCAGATCCGCTGTTGCCATCCCAACCAGGTAACGGGTGATGCATTTGGAGAGTCCGCATTTTCCACGTGGTAGGATCACAATCGCTATCAAATTAACTAAAAGAATTTGCAGAACAAAAAAAAAAACACAGAATTATCGTTAGCCGTAGATGTCTGAAATCCCAACATTTTTCCAATGGTATATTTTTTTTAGAAGTGAAAAGCAGAAATTCAATTTGTCCGGACTCCGTCCGTGCACTCCGACTCTCCGATTGGACAATGGTTGACAGAATAAGCAGTAGGTTGCCGACAGACACATTAGAGCCGAGAATCTGATTTCCACGTCACGTCCCGGTGATGGTCGATCGCTCTATAAACAAAACCATTTCCATTGTTTGAGGTCAAATAGCTGAAGGGTTTATTTGTGGTGACATTACGAGATTTAATGCATAAGTTATAATTTAGTGCTTTATGGAAGAACAGACCAGAGTGTCGATATTCGACTGGCCGGTCAGTTGAAACAGCTTCCGATCTGGAAAAGCGACCACTGTCGGTTCAGAAAGCCGCGCAAGGTGAAACTATGCAACTATGGCAATATTCGCATCAGCACAATTGACAAAAGACATTTTAAAAAAGCTTCACATAGAAAGGATATGGAATCTGAATAAAGAAACTATCATCTGCTTGAATATTCAATTCTGGAAACAGATTTCAGGCGAAGATAGCATCTGTGCTCAGTGAAAGTCTAAACAGTACAGCGGAACAAAAAGCAAGATGAAGACGGCACCATACACCGTGTGACCAGCTGCAGTATCTTACCAGGGATACCGATCGCTGCAATTGTAGGATAGAAAACTCCCGCGATGTAGTAAATCGCTGCATATCCCATATTCCGTCAGAGGCAGCGTTCAGTTGTACGGAACGATCCAACCGCTCATATGGACTGGTGACTGGTTTTACAGAGTTATATGCAATGGAGAGCAATTCCACTGAGGCAATTAGTGTGGTTATCACATCTTCGCATTAGGGACAACCAGCTATACAAACACTTACATTAATTTGTTTTTCTCACTCTGTCACCGTGCCATGAATTCATATCCCGAAGGGATGTTACAGGATATTAACGTTCAAACAAAAGATAATATGGACGTTGCTACTGTACTTTCCAAGACATCTGACGTCAGCTGCTGAAATGCGACGTTTTCTGTTTCTAACGATAGGCCATCATCCTGAACAATTAACATGAAAATCAACTTCAAACAGATTTACTTTGTCCCATTCAGCGGAGCACATTCGCTTCTGACATTGAGGGCGGGACATTGGCTCGATACGTGAAATAGAGTACACTCTACTGAGGGGGAAATAGGTTCATTTTCTTTGTCGCTTATTCCAGTCATTTGGAGTCATTTGTATGACGAATGTCACAGTATCACCTGATGGCATGTATCACAATAAAACACGTTATACTTATGTTCTGAGCATATAAAAGAGATCGAGAACAATATTCCAGGGACCTTTGATAATGAAAAAAAATACGCACCTGCACGAATTTAGAAGCGTCTTGTGGACGGATTGGAAACGTTCTTTTCTGGATTAGCAGAGAGTGAATGGTTGATACTTTGACTGTGAGAAGGCTACTGCAGGCATTGGTGTTAGGCCGTTGTCATTTACCATGAATGTTAATGACTCAGATATCGATGTAGAAAACTGAATCAGAAGAATTGCGGACGAATCCTAGGTTGGCGGCATTGTTCCAGCCAGGAACTCAATCCAAGCTTGTAGTTTGATGTTGACTGGCTGGGAAATGGGTTGAAATATGGCAGATTTAATTTAATACAGACAAGTACGCGTTGTGAAGAAAGATACAACAGGTTAAGTCGCATTTATTGAATAGGTGGTCTTTAGTGTACACTATTAACAAAAAACTGGCGTTACAGATCGATAACTCCAGGAAAGCGGTGTCACGGGCAGATAGGATCGGACTGAGCTCTGATCACAGTGACCTTCACAATCAGATCACGGAGTACACGAGTCGGGACACTATGTTGAAGCTGTAGAACACGTTGGTGAGGTCATAGATAGAGCATCGCGGGCTGTTCTGCCAACCAACTTACAGTTTTGAATTATCAATAAGCTTCAAACAGTGCAGTGAGAATTTGAAAGGAAGAGTTGGGGAAATGAACAGGGTGAATGCATGCAGATATTCCCCATTCAGCACCCATACTATAGACACTATAGAGAGAGTGTGTAGATACTAGAGAGACAGTGCAGAGCAGATTGACGAGGACATTTCTTGGATTGGAGCGCGTACCTTAGGTGAACAGGCTGTGTGCCCTTGGCCTTTTCTCCCTGCAGTGTCGGAGGATGAGAGGTGACCGGATATAAGTGTATAAGATGATGTGAGTCATTGATCGAGTGGATAGTAAGTGGTTCTTTTATTCCCTCAGGGCTGAAATGGCTAACAAAAGGGGGTGCAGTTTTAAGGTGCTTGGAACTAGGTACAGAGAGCATACAGAGAGTTGTGTGTGCATGGAATGTACTGCCGGCGGCGGCGGTGAAAGCAGTACACTAGGTTGTTTTACAAGCCTTTTGGACAGATTTATGGAGCTCAGAAAAATAGAGGGCTATGCGCTCCGGAAAGTCTAGGGAGTGTCTACAGTAGGTTACATATGTGGCACAGCATTGTGGACCGAAGGGCCTGCAATCTGCTGTAGATTTCTGTATTCTGTGTTCTATCCTTTGAATGAATCTACAACTAGAGTTCATAGGCTTGGGGAGAAAGTTGAAATATGCAAGAAGTGTATGTAGCAGAATTTATTCACTTGGAGAATCGAGCGAGCGTGAAAGGAACTGCTAGTGTAATTGATAGATGCTGATTCAATTGTATCATTTCAGTAGAGCTTTTGTAGGTCCGTGGATAGGAGAGGGACGGAGGGTGTAGATAATGGGGCGAGGCGGAACATCACAGAGCGATGACCTAGATGGACGGAAAAACCTATTTCTTTGTAGTAATAATCTGTGACTTCATGATTATTTTCCTCCATTTACCCTTTCAGTGTCTTCTCATTTTCCACCGTCACCAGTCAAAGTATGTGCAGAACAGAGGGTGTGTTCAAGCTTACCTTTCAATCTCATTTCCTTCTGTTAATGAAATGCAAACTACTCTGTGCCTGTTGTGTGACTTATAGCAATGAACTGCCCTCGGCTTGTAGGGATAACAAAGTCTCACCATTCTGCATCCAGCGTGGGGATTGTACCAATATGCAGCGCTCGGCTGACTGGAAAATGTCTCACGTCTCATCTATCGTGGAACTGGTATCGATGCGCGGCCCACGGCTCACTGGAAGATGACTGACCTCTCTGTATCCATCGTGGAGCTGGTATCGATGTGTGGCCCACGGTTCACTGGAAGATCACTGACCACTCTTTATTCATCGTGGAGCTGGTATCTATATGCTATGTGCTGGACTATTGTCACCGTGTGCTGACTCACCACTCTGTATCCATTGTGGAACTCTTACTGATCCGTGGCCCTCGGATTCTTTTAGAGTATTTCAGCGCTGATAAAACGCTTTTCCATTTCAGGCTTTGAATACGATATGTGAGACTGACTGTGCTAGTCTCTCCGTGTGATTCACCTTTCCTTGTAAATGATTTTCTGTCATTAACTCGGAAACACATTGCCATTTTTTTGTGACAGCAATTCATTTGAATTCCTACTCCTCTATTTCATCTTCTACTGCGCCATTGAGCATTGATCAATACATCAACGCTCGTACTAGTCTTGTTGAGTTCTGCAATATTTGTGTTGTAACCAAGACATCATTTATTATCTGTCTCCAATTGCTCCTCCGATGGCAATGATTAACTTCTCTTTTGTAGGATTGCAGACTTTCAAGTGATGAATGGGAAGAGGCAGAGAATTACAGTGACGGACGGAAACATATTTCTAAGCATGTTTCTGACTCACACGGTGACTCTGAGATAGCGTGTTTCCCTGCAACTGTGGTCATTGGTCCAGACGCTGGAGGTGTTGCCTGGATGAGCACCGAACACGGTTCACACTGGAGAATGAAATGTGATGAAGCGGGGTCCTTTGCTGGAAGGCATCAACAGTCCTATCGACTTGCTGAAGATTTAAGTGTGGAATATTCCATTATACTCTTGTTCCGTGTCATCTGTGGACAAAAAGTAGGATATTTTAGGCGGAGTTTCCAACGTGAATGTATGCATCCTGTTACAAGGGAGTTAGAAACTCATTTTGCTAATCTACGTGGGCTCCGCTCTCATTGACTGGTCGCCGACCTTCTGGATTGGAACACTGGGGAATGTTTACGCGTTCATTCGCTAATGCAAAAAGCATGGATTTTAGAGGATGAATGCGAAGCGATCGTGTTCCACAATGCGATACCGGAATCTATATCGGGTCTCACTAACGTGGAATGAGGGAGGACGAAACCAATGAAACCTGCAAATTAAGTATGATTTCTATCTGAAGTACAGACTTTGTAAAAGAGAATGGAGGAAACTGCACCAAATTTCAAGCATGTGAAGATGGTTTTTCTGTATCTTGAATGAGAGACATCTAAGGACATGGGCAAACGGTATATTGACCTGCTAGAAAGTGTTGTTCTGCCAACTCTACAGCAAGGTTCCAGATGGTGTCTCTCCGGTGAATACAATTACTGTCGATGACATCCTGAAAATGTTGATTCTGTACTGGTCAAGGAAATATTGTAAACCTTCATTATGCTAAATATCGTCAACTACAACCAGCATTGAATCGCTAATGGCTCAGCCAAACGTGGGTCTTCCACCTTCAGGAACACATATACATCTACTACATTTTACCCGCTTAAAATACTCCCTGTCGTTAACAGAGAGCCATTGTGCTCTGCCAAAGATCAGATTTGATACTTATTTAGTGCACGTTGTACAAGCTGTGAAAGTTACTAATTATTAACGTTTCCCTAATTAGCGGCTCGAATTTCCTGCCAAAAGAAAGTCTCCAAGACACTTAATTTTAAAATGTTATAAACAGTAACGTATTTGCACCTCTGGTGCCAGGCTTGACGTACTTTACCCGGAGGCAGCTCGTCTACTTTTAGGCCCCTCCTGAAACCCAGCTCTTAGCGGTGGCTCCGAGTAACTGTTCGCATCCCACAGCGGCAAGTCCCGGTACGGCGCTTCGACAAACGGGCTAAACCAGGTGAGTGTAGCCGGTAAACTTGAAACCCCTTGAGTTAGGGATTTGCCGACCTCAGCATGTGAAGCCAGTTCCCGGACTCGGGGATGAGATCAACTACAATATCCAACAGCAAAGAAGCCGGTGCAGCAACACTTCATGGAGAGCGAAGGGCAAAACCAGGCACGGAAGGCGTCATGATTATCCACTGCAGCCGAGGAGGTCTCCAATCTCGACGTCTTTCTTCCCATTCGACCAAGGCTTTTGAGGCCGAGAGAGCGGAACTACCCCAGTGCAACGGCTTTTTCACTGTGAAATTCTTCCTTCAAATGTTACGCCATCGTCGGAAACGACGGACAATCAACATCGCTGAACAGTAATTAAATAGGAATTAGAAATAATACACCAAACATATCAACGAGGACATAACGCATTGATATTCTTCCTGGATTTTACCGTCCAAGGTATTCACAATGATTTCAAGTATACATCAGTTTTCGGGTAATGATTCTGCATATTCCATAGGAATTTCACCACGGCTATTTCAAAGAAAGACATTTTCAGTTTATCGCCAATGTGCGCATATAAATAGATAGATAGCTGCATACATAGACTGATATATACATAAACTGATTGAGAAGGATTACATTTACGAGACAGATAACTTGATTCCGTTTCTGGCCTGTGAGGAAACAAGCGGTGTTACTCCCGTCCTTGCAATGAACAGGACTGTCACAGCTCTTCAGGCACATCACAAGCAACACTGGTGTTATCAGTGCTTACTCTGGCGTGCCACCGACAACACAGGTAATGTCTTTGCCTGTCCAGTTCCATCAATATCGTAATGTTATCACAGCTCATTCGGTCCCACGATCTCTCACTGCTTATTCAAACCAACGTCAAGTATTCTGGTAATTTCATTGCTTGTCCAACTACATGACGCACAGCAATAAGAAGATGTATAGCCGTAAAACTATATCAATTTCACTCTTTATGAAAGGAAATGCTCTTCAGCACTTTCTTTGTCAATGGCCGCGCTCTTGCAGTAAATAAAATGCAGATAAATCCGCAAATATCAAAACCCACAGTCAAAACCAGAAAGGTGCGATCACGTGAAGTGTGTGAGATGATGAGAGGCATTGATCGTGTGGATAGTAAGAGGCTTTTTCACAGGGCTGAAATTGCTAGCAGGAGAGGGCAGAGATTTAAGGTGCTTGGAAGTAGGTACAGAGGAGATGTCAGGGGTTAGTTTTCCTTTTTACGCACAGGGTGCTGAGTGCGTGGAATGGGCAGCCGGCGAAGGTGGTGGAGGTGGATACGACAGGATCTTTTATGAGATTCCTGGACAGGTACATGGAGCTGTGGAAAATAGAGGGCTATCGGTAACCCTACGTGATTTCTAAGGTAAAGGCATGTTCTGCACATCTTTGTGGGCCGAAGGGCTGTATCGTGCTGTAGGTTTTCTATGTTTCTATTTTGCTAATCAATATTGTCATGCACCATGCACAGTAGGAGATGGCTATGTAATGTGGACAAAAAATTCGTGCAACTTATAGTTATGAACTCGATATTATCAGTTGTACAGTTCAGAGGAACTGGCTTTCGTTGTTATTTTCGTACTCATATCAGGTGTGACCCAACAGATTAGATTGAACATTCACGCTTTATTTTCTATCATCAGATTTGCCCGTGCTTATATATAGACGGGTGGCACATTTTTATTTCCGTATTTCTAAATGAAATTCGGTGTTATTGATGTTCAAGTTCCGTTACACTCTTATATTTAGTCAGTCCGTACGAAAAAAATCCGGACATTGTTCAATGGGTTCTCAGATAAAGAACCGCAATGACGAAAATAGGTGCAGATTGTGTTCAGTGGGTTCAGATAATGGGAACCACCGGGGAACATGAGAATGCCAAACCTTCATCACCGTTACACAACCGATATGGTTTCCTCTGATGTCCATACCAGGAATAAAGTAATTAATATAATTGTTAAAATACCCTGTATAAGTGTAAACATATGTTACGTATAACTAGCTTTTAAGAATATTCTTGATTGCTGCGAATAAATGTGTATGATTTTGATGTTTCAAGCAGCTGGTGTAGAATAACAGGAGAGATTTATTGCACATCACTACTCAGATTAATTACAGTCAATGCGAGACGTAATTACCTCGCTATGAGTCGTACGAAACATTACAAATGTTCACTTGGACTGGTGCCACGTTTTACAGAGTTATATGCAATTCAGAATCATTCCTCTGAGGCAATTAGTGCGATTATTACATCAGTCACATTAGGAACATCCAGATACACAAACACTTACATTAAAATGTTTTTCTCACTCTGTCAGCATGCAATAAAGTCGTCTCGCCAAGGCATGTTACAAGTTAGTAACTTTTAAACAAAACATAAAATGAAAATTGCCAATTTAATTTCCAAGACATCTGACGTCAGCTGCTAAAATGGGACATTTTCTGATCAGTGTTGTTTCTAACATAGACAATCATCCAGAACAATCAACATGGACAATTAACTTCAAACAAATTTATTTTTGTCACATGCAGCGGAGCACATTCGCTTCTGATATTGACGGCGGGACATTAGCTTGGCAGGTAAAATGGAGTACACTTTCTCTTCTTCTAGTAACCTCGAGTCTTTTGAATGGCGAAAGACACGGTAACAGATGATGGAAGGTTTCACAATAAAACACGCTGTACGTATGTTATTCTCAGCATTTAAACGACATCTAGAGCAATATTCCAGGGACATTTCATAATAAAAGGTTACACGTCCTCACGACTTTAGCTGAGGTTTGTGGAAAGACTGATGAACGTTTTTTTTTCTGGATGAGCAGAGCGTGGAAGGTTGATTCTTTGACTGTGTCAAGTGTAGTGCAGGGATTGCTGTTAGGTACGTTGTTATTTATCATGTACGTTAATTACTTAGATGTTAATGCAGAAAACTGAATCAGAAAAAAGTTCGGAATTTTCCGAGCTTGGGGGCATTGTTCCAGCGAGGAACTCGATGACAAGCTTGTAGCTTGATGTTCACTGGCTGGAAAATGGGCTGAAAAATGGCAGATGGAATTTAATGCAGATAAGTGTGAGGTGGCTTGCGTTGTGTGGAAAGATACAACAAGTTAAGAAACGCATATTGAATAGGTGGACTTTCTTGTGCAGTATTTAAAAAGGGACCTGGGAATACAGATCGATAATTCCAGGAAAGCAGGGACACTAACAGATCGGCTTCTACTGAGCTCTAATCACGTTGGCCTTCACAATCAGTTCATTGAGTACAGGAGTTGGGACGTTATGTTGAATTTGTACAACACTTTGGTGAGGCCGTAGCTAGAATATCGTGGGCTGTCCTGGTCCGCTAACTCCAGTTTTAAAATGTCAATAAGATTCAAAGAGACAAATTGAAAGGAAGAGTTTGGGGACTGAGGAAAAGAGTTAGAGTGGCAGGTTGAAAAGGTTAAGAATTTACTCACTTGAGAGCATGATAATGAATGGAGATTTTAAAAATGAGTGGACTAGTCATAAATTCTAATCATCCTTTGCCTGGTCATCCTGAAGTTGCAAACCCCTCGGAAGACTGCATTCTTCATACGTTTAAGGTAGGAATCTCAGGCGCAAATATTCAATCGGCTGGCATGATTGTTACATTGCTTGAATTACTCCAAACTATCACAGAGAGCGAAAAAACACAAAGTCAGGAAAGGCTTATAGACTCTCCCGAGTTCAGTTCTTTCAATATGAACAGAATCGGGAAAAGGAGAGTAAAGTGTACATTGAAGCACAGGGAGAGTGTGACAGTAACACAGCAGCAGAAAGCGAAAAAACCGTGGAGAGATTGTCAATTATAGACTGCGAGAAGTACTCAGAAGCAGGAAGGGAGATATCACTCGTTTGGGAATATTCTGTACAGACCACCGCACGCCCACCCACCCCGGTCACCAATAAGAATACCTGGAGAAAGCGAAAGTCTGGTCGGGAGATAGACTTTGGACAGGTGTCATATTGACACATTTGTTTTTACAGGCAACTTAAACTTCACCAATATTCATTGGCACTTCCTCAGGTTAAAAGGTTTAGATATAACAGAATGTCTCAGTTGTGTCCTGAACGGACTCCTGGCAGAATAAGCAGGCAGACGGACCAGCGAAGAGTCCATTCCGGACCTTGTACTGGAAAATGAAACGGATCAGCTTACAGATCTATCCGCGGGTTAGCATTTCAGAAAGATAGAGAGCAATTTCTCGACATTTACTATAACCTTACGAAGGGATAGGAATGTATTTACTTGGTCCTATTAGGTAGGAACTTTGAGCCGAATTTGGTAAATGGTGTGCTGCTGGAAATGCGCAACAGAAACAGTTAGTTGTAAATCGAGCACTTGATTGTGGCTCAGCTTCGGCTTGTCTCATTGAGGAAGTGAACCGATGGTCGCGTGAAGTAACCCTGGTTGACAAGAGATATGGGGCACCTCCTCAAGAGGAAGAAAGAAGAAAATACTGAAGGCTTGGGAAGAAAATATCAGGCAGGGTTATGGATAGTCACAATGTAGCCAGGAAAGGAATTTAAGAATAGACTTAGAAGAGTTTGAAGTGAAGGCTTTCGAGAGTAGCTTTACGGTGCGTGAAGAACAGAGGATGAATAGAGGGATGGTGGCACAGATCAACGATATAAGGGGAAGCAAGTGTCTGGAATGCACGGAGGGAGTGAAGGTCCTTAATGATACTTTATTCAGTATTCACCAGATTCACCTTCCTGAACGGAGATACAGTATAAATGTGTTTTATATGCTGGGACATGCTGACAATGACATTTATGCACTGAAAACTTGTAAAACAGTATATAAAACAAAACATTTCCCGCGTTTAGAGGGATATGCTTCCAGGTACTTAGAGAAAGCGAGCGAACATATTACTCTGTTTTTGTACGTCATTCGCGCCCTCACTGGCCACAGGAGTAGCACGAGATGATTGGAGTATGTCAAATGTTATTTCTTTGTACAAGAGAATAGGGACTGTCCTGAGAATTACAGGCCCGTGAGTCGTTCGTCAGTAGTGGACAAACAATTCGAAATGATTCTGTGGGATGGAATTCTCGAGTATCTGGGGAAACGTATCCTCGTTGGGGATAGTCTGCATGTTTTTTTTTTCAGAGAGGACAGACCGACTTCTTCGAAAAACTGAAGGAAGAATTAGACGGGTGAGGTCAGAGCAGCCGACGCGAGGAATATTCATTCTGGAACTGGTTTGACCTTGTTTCCCGTTTAGAATATTAGGTGGCATGGGATCAAGCGAAACCTGACTAAATGGATTCAGATTTTACTTACCTACAGAAGGAAGATGAGATAGTAGATGGAGTGTATTCTTGCCGGAGGACAGTCGTCATATCTTTAAACTTTAACCCTGATTCCACCTGGCCGGTATGGAATCTGCGCCTCCTTCTGAAATCAATACGGAAGGAAACAAATAAAACACAATAAACTAAGTGTGCAGGTAAGGCAACACTTGCACTTTTCTACCTTTCAAAACCTTCGCAGGTAACTGACGTGTGCTGAATAGACAGCTAATTGCAAGGTAAAAATCCTTATCAAATATTTTATGGAAAGAAGAGGGAAGAAGGAGAAGGGTGGATGTGGCCTACATGCAAAAACGCCATGCAATTTCGGAATGAGACGCAGCCTCTGAAATTCACATCAGTTGCTGCAGATTTATTTCACCCAAGGACAAAGGCATCCCGTATTGTGAAACAGAGGGTTAACTCAAACATCCTGTCAAAGCAACCCTAACAAATTCACGGCTGCCTTCAGTTCATTCACGCACGGATTATCTCTCTCTTTCAAGTGAACTCACAAATGTCCAGTCCTCGTGTAATATTACATTATAAATGTATTCACACTCGCAGATATTGCACAACATGACATATTTTAAGTGTTAATCGGTTAGAAAATAATCTATAGTTAGAATATATGAACTTAAGAAAGCCTTTCAAGTCGAAAGCAAAGGTTTGCTGAAAGGTATATATCGTCCGCAAGTTAATATTCATCCGATTTTACAATGACGTCACCACGGCACCTTATCTCCAACGACTTCCACGATTTCTCGCTATCAATTTCTGACCAAGTATTGAACCGAGATTAAATTAATGCTTTGTTGTACGGTATCAGGCTTAATAATATCCTTACCATCGTTGAATTAATAGATGTGGACATTATACTGGGTATTTTGCCACTTACGCATACTTTTCCACTCCGGAACGGTCGCTATTATCGCCTTACTGATGAACTGAAGATATATTGCTTTTGTGTGTTACCTCTCTTGTAATGTCACACCAGCACTTTCTTATTCCCATGCTTTAAACATTCATTTTACTAAGTTTCCATACTTGACTGTGTGTAAAGACAGTGGGATCAAGCAATATTAAAGACTTTCTAGATTCGTCACTGCTGCGAGGCACGAATTTTTTCACCAAATATATATGACTTCTAGCTCTAAATTGTCCCGAGATGAAGTTGATCAATTATAGATTTTGATGCACCATTCATAGATCAGACATAAATGCGGTTTGGTGCTGGCCGCTCAGCTGGATTCATTTGGTTAACACATCTAGCGGAATTCTCTATCAATACCCAGAAGTAACTTAGCGGATTTTTAATCCCTCACTTGCTCCACTATCCTTGTATTTCCATCAAAGTTGAGTGTTAATAATGTAATTGTGTGGTTTACAAGGATGCTCTGTGTTATGGCCATATGATAGGTTCACATAGGAGCACAGTCCAATCAATTTCCTATCCTCTGCGGTATCTCGACGGTGTACTGCTGTCAGGTGGCCCGTTGCCTGTAGCTGCTCACTATTATCATCCGCTTGCACTAATGCCCCATTTTCCTTAGCAATGCCTCTCAGATGCTGAACCACAAAATAAATAGTCCATGTTATATTCTTGTTTCAGATTCCGGCCCCAGTTTCCTGACATTGCAATTTATCTCTGGTCGCAAATGGGGAAGGGGGTGGGATTGGCGGCGCCGACTATAATATTGGGTTGTCTCGTTTGTATGCTGGAAGAAGATGTTCGGAGAGAGGCTGCCTGTCATCGTCCTAACATTACAGAGCTGCGTCAGTACGTCCATCACTAACCTACCCTCCTATTTCAGATTCAAAAGTCCACATTATCTCACTCTGAATGGGAAAGATAACCCTGCTGATTTTCTATCCGCATTGGACACTTCATGTGATGTCTAGTGTTAGCTTTCACTTCAAAGGTTTCAAAGGTACATTTAATGTTTAGAAAATATTTCTTCAATATACATCCTGAAATGTTTTTTTTTTTCGCAACAATCCACGAAAACAGAGGAATGCCCAAAAGAGTAAACGACAGTTAAATATTAGAACACCGAAGTACCCCCGAACTAACCTCCCTCGCGCGCATTAGCAAGCAACAATCGCCTCTTCCCCCACCGACAAAAAAAAGCATCGGTAACCACCACCGAGCACTCAAGCGTGAGCAACGTAACAATAAAGGAACAGGTTTGCAGTACACCAAAGACTACATTGTTCACCCGGCATTCGACTTTACGGGGGCTCTCCCTCTCCCTAATAAGGGAGAAAGGGGTTTCTCCATTTCGCAGCGAGGGGGGAGACATAATAAACAACTCACTGGTTTACGATGTTAGAAGTCCGTTACGTCGCTTTGTCGAGTTCTGTGCAAAAGTATCGAGGGTCTCTGTGCACACAGCTGTAGATCTTCCGTCCCCCCAATGTGACAAGGATTACTTGCCGTGACATCGAACTTCAATCAGCCCATCTCCAGAGCCCCGAGATCCTAGGCCTCCAAAGGCCAGCGAAGTCCTAGGCTTCTAATAGAGTAGGCTTCACCTTTAAGTGGATATTTTCTCTTCAAGCCGGGTCACCATGTGATGCAACGTTCAAATCAGTCTCGCTGTACTTTAGCTTGCTGCTGGCATTCTATCCAGTCCTCAATTAAGCATCCATCTGCTCTGGTTTGGCTTCAATTCCATACGACACATCTTCCCGTGGGTAATCATCCATATCTTTATCATAACGTTTTTATTTTCTTTCATACCCGCATAACAAACATAGTCCCCGCATTGAGCACAATTCCTCGTTATGTACTTTTCCAATAGAATATTACAGAAAGAAGTTGTTCTAAGGGTGATGCATAATAACGGGAGACAGTGATTACCGATTATTGAGTGAGAAAACCCAGTGACTAATAGATTACAGGAATGTGAATTTATTGAGAAGATAAATGATTTTCTTTGACCAGTATGTTAATGCACCAAGAGGAGGAGAGTCCTACCTAGACTTCATATTCTGCAGCAATCCGATAGAATTTTGAGCATGAAAGTTGTTGCGCATTTAGAACAAGTAATAGTCGCATTGCTGGTATCGAAGATTTTTTTTTTAATTTTGTTGAAGTATATCAGTAAAAGCCAAATAAGTAAACTTAATTTCAAAAAGGCAAAGTTTGAGAAGTTGCGACAAAGACATTAGGAGGGAAACTGGAATGAACTGCGTGACATTGAGTCAGTTGAACAACAATGGGGCCGATTTAAAGAGGTAATACACATAGTGTAGGCAGCCATAGATCGGGAGAAGTCATAAAAACAATAGATCAATGTTCGAAGTTCAGAGTAAAAATAGTATCTGAATACATATATGACACCACATACTCTGAGATTCTATTCTTGTGGGAATACTTAACAAATCTATAGAACATTACGTGGATGAATAAAAATATGCATAACATATTAAAGAAAAAACAGCTATATAGGTATATAGAAATAAGTCAGTCTTGTCGCCCCATCTATCACACTGACATTTGGTCTAAAGCTTTAAAGTTTTATTCCAGCGTTTTCCTCAAAAGTGATTTCGAAATGGAAAGGTAGAACGTTCTCCTTTCACAAGTGTGCCGAACATACCTAACGTTGCAGAAATCTCTTATTATTATTATTATTATTATTATTATTATTATTATTATTATTATTATTATTATTATTATTTTCTTTTCTGTTTTTTTTTTCTTAGCTCAAGCTGGTTAATCTTGAGGCACGGCCAAAGCTAAACGCGCTCATATCTCAATTGCTAGGAAGTTCCGGACTATTCCAGTGGTGTTCGTATTGTTGCTTTCAGAAGATTACCGGAGAGGGAGCCAAGGAAAGGCCAGAATAATAGTGGAACCAGAGACGGGCACAGATTGACGAGACTAATCTTGGAAACGAGAGACTGCCAAAGAGTCACCAGACTGACAATGGTGCGGAGTGAGGGCCACAGAGTGACCGTACGCATTGAACGGAGGGAGGGCCAAAGAATTACCAAACCAATAGGAAAATGGAGAAACGGCCAAAAGGTTACTAACTAACAATGGAATGGAGAGAGGGCACAGTTACAGACTACTAGTGGGCGGAGAGAGGGCCAAATGGTGAACAAACTGATAGTAGAACGGTGGGAGGACTAAGAATAACCAGACTAATAGTGGAACAGCACACACAAAATGCTAGTGGAACACAGCAGGCCAGGCAACTTCTATAATGAGAAGCACTGTCGACGTTTCGAGCCGAGACCCTTCGTCAGGACTGACAGAAAGGAAAGATAGTGAGAGATTTGAAAGTATTTGGCGGAGGGGGAAATGCGAAATGATAGGAGATGACCGGAGGGGTTGGGATGAAGCTAAGAGCTGAAAAGGTGATTTGAGAAAGTGATACAGAGCTGGAGAAGGGAAAGGATCATGGGACAGGAGGCCTCAGGAGAAATAAAGGGGAGGGGCAGAATAGTGGAACAGACTCATTAAGCATCCTTTTTTGTAATTGTTGTGGCAATGACGTCAACAATGACCAGTTTGTTGCGGGGAAAATATCTCAATATATCTTTTTTTATATCTTCACCTTCAGCCATCTTTGCACCTTGACGGTTGTAGGGTAGGCTCGAGTTTTCGTACGTATTTGTATTGCCAATAACAGAAAATAGCCCTGATGTCAAAGTTCCCACGAACTCTCGCATTCACTTCGGCGCTCTATCGTTCAACATTAAATCTAGATGCCATTTCGTGAAACAGTTGATACACCACATCAAATGTGATGTAACTGCAGCTTCGTTCCAGTACCTTGACATTAGTGGAGGTCGGGGAACCTCATGAAAATATCATCACATTAATACCTGTCCTTTTCGGATGTTTCATCCCGATGTTTACACTTTTCAAACTTAACAAAAATGTTGCAAAAGACTACACACATGTTTAACAGTCTGAACACGTTGTGATGAATACTAAGTATAATAATGCCATCACTTACTTACTTTTTTCGAACAGGCTGCAAACAATCACAAGAAACATATATACTGGAAATCCCACTGGAGATTACTTACAATCAGCAAGTTATGCCTTTAACCCGTTGCGGTTCGGCAATTAAAGGCTGACAGAATAAACCTTGTTACAGGCTTTTGCAAAATCAAATTAAACGATAACATATGATTCCCGATAATTTTCGAAAAGGAGATTATTTTTTCCCCAAAGTACCAAAGTTCACGGTAAATTCATTATCAAAGTATCAATATGCTGCCATTAGCTACATTGAGTTCCATTGTTTGCAGGAACTAACAAGAGAAAAGGGAAAAATAGATTTGGTTAAATCTCCGAAAAAAGTTGTACTTGGAACAAACTAGACGGCTGAACAACACATTGAGAAAGAAGCCAAATGTGTCAGTGATACATAACTCCGATAACATTGGCTGTGAAATGTTCCTGAACGTTTGTACTTTCAAAGGAACCGAACAAAGGAAGATTTGTCGAAGTAGGAGGATATGAGCCATTCCCTGCTAGATATGCTCAAACTCCCCATTCGGCACACTGACCCTGATCTATGTGACGTCCCACAGTGTTATTATTGGGATTGAGGTGTACAACGGGCGTATACACGTTAAGGAACACAAGGCTGGAGACTGGCAGACATCACAGGCATGTTTTCCACTAACAAAGAGATACTTCAAATCAATAAATAGATTAGTTTGTGCCTCTGCGTAGATACCAGTAAGCACGATATAGATTGCTGGCTCACATTATAGTGGAACTGGCAATGCTGGTACATCGTTTATGCAGTTTCCACTTCCGAAGAGAGATGCATCCAACTACTAACACACACTCGCTGTCCTCTTCTTGCACGATGACTAGTGAACGTTAACGGCAATTATGACTCTTTAAGCAAGACACATACAGAACACACTCGTAACATATTGAAATACCAATACCTGTTTATATCCTAGCAAAGAAATAAAAACGTTCTTTGTCTGTAAGAAACAATGTGCACCACCAGCGTCTCACCCGTCACATCCATTGATTGTATTTATACTACTCTACACACCAGCTTGTTTTCGAATTCACGGGCCGAGTTCTCGTGCAAGTCTGGTTCTTGATCGTTACTGTTTGGAGGTGACAGAAATTGAATCAAGGACCCAATTTGTAACCAATGAGCGAACAATCTAGCAGAGGAAGATACAGGAATTAGGCACCAAAATGTGTTATAACTTTGGACCGTCTTCAGTTAAACTATACGCAGTTTCAGAAGCCAACAATGTTCGCTGTGATTATTATCATTGCATTGGGCTGTGTTACATTCTGAGTAAACGGGAGAACCCGTGTGCTTTCTGGCCACATTCTTTATTTCTATCAGGTTATCTCTGAAAAATGTATTGAATAAATGATTTTTTTTAATAAAACGAATATGTAAAAGAGTATTAGCAGCCAAAATGCGGGCTATGAATTGCAACAGAAAATAGATAAAGGCTATGACAGTCATGAGCGATTTCAATATGCAGATAGATTGCAGATGAATGCAGATTGATTCTATGCGCAGATAGATTCAGGGGCCAATAACCAGTGCAGGGATGGAGACTGTCCTGCTCACAACACAAATGCTTTCTCCTGCCGGTGAGGTTGAATGGCGGATAAACCCATAGCCATTATATTCCTCCATGGCCACCATTTCAGTCCGAGAAAGGGAACTGAGCCGTCCCCGGGGAGAACTCATGCCAGGTATGAGATCTATGGCAGAGTCAAATAGCCCGTGTGTGTGTGTGTGTGGGTGCGGGTGGGGTCGTGACCTTTTTTACTGAAAACCTCAACGAGATCCGCATATTCAGCTGGATTCCCAGACAGGCCCACATCCGAAGCTGACACATGAGAGGATTCATCAAAACGAACCTGATTTGGACCCAGACAGGTGGATAGGCATGCCTGTCCTCACTCTTGGCGTGCATTCAGAGACCAGTCGATCAGTGGGTTATGTCGGGCTAACTGGAGACCAAGTACCAGTGGCATTTCAGGCGAATCAACCAGATAGAAAAGGAGTTTTTCATTCTTCATTTGCAGCTTGAGCTCGGGGGATCAATGGGATGGCGGATCTGGCCAGAGCCCAGAGGTCGACCGCCCAGCGCCTTGACGTTGAACTTTTCTCTCAATTCCGTATTCGGAACTCCCTCTATCTGAGCTAGGGAAGTGGCCATGACGTTTCCGGCTGCACCGAAGTCGATAGACGTCTTAAGTCCATCGGCCCAAGAACTCCACGGTAAGGGATCAGCCAGCATTACAGAGTTATGGGACGCTGACTGAAGAGAGTATCGATCCTTCGGGATTCCCCTCTCTGCTGACGGGATCCTCTTTTAATGGACGGTTGAAACATGCCGCCCAGAAATGTGCTGGATCGCCACAAAACTGGCAGAAACCTCTTCTTTTGAGCTACTCCCATTCTCTTTGAAATAGCCACGTGTCCCTACTTGCATACGCTCCTTGCGGATTGGCAGGCTGGGTGGTGTAGGAGCGGGAGAGAGCGAGGAAAGACGGTGATCCGATGGTGCGCAGGAAGCCAGAAACATTCTTTCCTTCCGCCACTCAGTTACCGTGTCATCAATTCGAATAGGCGGATTAAACATGTCATCCAGACTCTCCTGCTCATCCCGGACAGAGATCTCATACCGGAACTCAGCGTTCAGTCCACCCTGCAAGGCAGTGGTGAATGTTCTCGCTTTCCAACACGTTTCTACAGCAAGCGCGCAGAATTTGACTGCATAGACTCTCACCGTCCCTCTGCCTTGGCGTAGGTCCAAGAGTCGTTGAGCATCCGGCAGACAGTGTACTAGAATGTCAAAATCCATCCTTAACTCTACAAGGAAATGTCGAAACGTCTGGGTATTCTCGATGCCCTAAAGGGTTAAACAGGCTGTGGAAGTCCATCTCGGAGACTGACCATTTACGCCAGGTTTCGCGCATTATTACCAAAAGGAGCAGGCAAGGGTTGGAACGTCAGCTGCCATTAGGTAATGAAATTCCTGCAGCATCGAGATCACCTGAATATCTGCCTGGTGGTGAAATAATCGGTTCCTGTACGGGCGAGGTGTCTGTTGGGGTCTGAGTGCGGGAGCAGGAGTATAAATAACAGATAGCCAGGACAGCCAAACAGGAGTAGCTGAGAGATGTTGGGAGTGGGACTAACGCTGAATTGTGTTGGCGGGAACGCTAATAGTGACAGCTGCTGCTGGCCACCCGCAGTGAGCTCGTAGACGGCGTCTGTGAGAGCTGTAATCGTAGACATCTGACTCCGATTGTTTGCAGTGACCGGTTGAACCTGTCCCAGCAAATGAGACGAGGCTTGTCGGTAAGAGTTTAACAGATGTAACAGAAGCTTTTATCAGCTCTTGTACTGTATTCATTGGAGTATAGAGGAATGAGAGGGGATGTCATAGAAACATTTCGAATGTTGAAAGGGTTGGACAGAGTAGATGCGGAATGGCTGTTTCCTTGGTGGGTGAGTCCAGGACAAGAGGTCACAGTCTTAGAATTAGACGGTAACCGTTTAATACAGAAATGAGGAGATTTTTTTTTTAGCCAGAGGGTCGTGGATTTATGGAATTCTTTGCACATACAGTTGTGAAGGCGCGGTCATTGAGAGTCCTTAAGAAGGAGATTGATAAGTATCTATTCAGGGCATCAATGGATATTGGGACAAAAGCCGGAAATTGAAACTAGATGGGAGAATAGTGTAACCCATTGTGGAGGGGCGGAAAGACTCTCATAAATTCACGACTCATCGGTTAAAGAAATTTCTCCGCATCTCTGTTTAGAATGGACGCTCCTTTATCCCGAGGCTGTGATCTCTTCTCCAAAATTCTCCCACTATGGGAAAGATTCTTTCCATATCTACTCATCTACACCTTTCAACATTCGAAAGGTTTTTAATGAGATCACCCTCATCCTTCTAAATTCCAGTGAGTACAGACACAGAAGTATCAAACTTCCCTGGTATGATAATACTTTATTTCCTGGAATCATCCTTGTGAAGCCCCTCAGGACCCTCTCCAAATCTGGCACATCTTTTGTAAGATGACGCACCCAAATAATCAAGGTGAGGCCTCACTAGTAAAGCCTCAGCATCACATCCTTGCTCTTGTATTATCGACCTCTTGAAATGAATGTCAACATGGAATTTGCCTTCCTCACCAGCGACTTATCTGCAAGTTCAGCTTTACGGTGGTCTGCACAAGAACCCAACCCGTTGCATGTCTGATGTTTGGATTTTCTCCCCGTTTATAAAATTGACCCCACATTTATTTCTACTATCAATGTGGATGACCATAAATTTTCCAACATTCTATCTAATTTGCTGCGTGCTTACCCATCCTCTTGGACTGTCTAGATCCCTCTGCATCCTAACTGTTCCCTCGGCAGTAACTGCCCTTCCACCAGTCTTCCTATCATCTGCAAACTTGGCAACAAGCCATCTATTTCATTATCATCTTCGTGCAGCAACTTGAAGTTCTCAGCAAAATCTTTCTGGCAACACCACGTCAAACAAGATTTACAGATTAAACCCGGACCGTCAGTGTAACCAACGGAACTAGATACCCAAGGTAAGCGAGAAGAGCTTCATATGGAAGGCAAAGAAAGCATATTGTTCAGAAGAAAACGTTTTTAACAAGACTACTGTCACACTGAGTATATTTCTGCTTTCATATTCCTGTGATATGCCCGGTCTATTATACTTCCCGTAAGTACAGGCGCACAATCTGGGCTACACGTACACCTGATTAATGATAGAGATTAATGGCACAGATAAGCTTGGTAACTCCTGCTGTAAGAGAACATATCAATGTAAACCGTCTTAGTAAAGCTTTCAGTTGAACTACCTTCCCTGTGCACTGGTACACCAGTGCAGAAAATGCCAGTGAAGGGACTGCTTACATTTTCACGTTTACGTGCGTTTCCTGGAGAATTTTGAGTCCTGTAGCTGAAAGTAATGTGCAAACTACGAGGCGCAAACTGTGTAAATGAACGAAGTGATATCACTGCACAAACACAAAATGATGACGGAACGCTGCCGGCCAGACAACATTTACGGAAAAGAGTACAGTCGACGTTTCGGGCCCAGGCCATTCTTCAGGATCACTGCGCCAGGCTTTGGATGCTGGTCCCTATTCTACTAACCCATTATTTTACAAAGAACTTTTCTCGCCATTATCGGTTGTTAAATTCTTAAATTCAAGAGAAGAAAATAGAGTCATGGATATTGAAAATTCCTCTTTAAGGGTGTTTTTTGACGGATGATCAGTATGGAATGAGGTTTTCAGATTCTGTTCTGTACTTTGAAGACGAGGAAAGAGTTGAGATCGTAAGTGTGTTAATCAATATGTGTCCAGGCGGCAGAACCTGCTGCAGTAGCTTTCGTTGTTATTCACCTAAACAGTTATTCTTCAATGAAGACAGTACACTCAAAAAGTCTGTGTGCTTGTAATAGTTTGACTGATTATTCCTGTCATGGGAAGCTTTACCATCGTAGCCCCTATTGGAGGAGTCGAAAGGAAACAAATCTGGAGTAAAAAAAGAGGTGATGGCTCAGGTAAAAATATCCCTGCGTGGTAACAAGGGATAGCACGACTGATTTTGCCGAATCAGAAACAAAATGTGAAGGTAAATGGACTCCACAGTGGTTTCACTGAAACAAGGTAACTTTAGACTAATAGATTCAGTCGACGTGCAACAACCAGATTTATAGTTGAAAAAGGTGTAGAGTGGAGAGAGTTCTGCAGAATGTGGGAAATATTTTTACATACAGTTACGGGATATGATTGTAGTTACTAATTGCAAATATGTTTGCCAGAGGATGAACGGAAAAGATAACTTTTTGGGTAAGATTACAAGTTTGGGCATCACGGAGTCGATATAACAGTTCAAGAATCTGTCCTGATTGGGAATGTAAGGAGATGAATAAATTATAATGTCAAGACTGTTTGATCTGTACACGGTTTAATCCGGATATATTCTTTACAAAAGCCGTTTTCAGACAGACACACCTTGCGATGTGGAATTTTTTTATGACCTAGAATACAGAAATATAACCCTGTGATTGTATCTGCTTTCAGCGAGCCGATAAATGCTTATTGATCTGCTAAACAGACTGTGAAAGATACAACCAGGACATTGTTGCTTGAGATTTTACGTATTGCGATTGCTAAAGAGTCTTTCACCAAATCAAGGTCTTCACTTCACTGCAAAACTTGAAAAGACTGTTCTCCCTGAACGGCGGAAGAGTAGGCGTATGATAATCCAGATTAATAAGATTCCAGGGACATTGATACACCAGACACCCTGTTCCTTTTGTTTCATCTGGAACGACACCCGCAATAAGCTGCAGGAACTCAGGAGTTCAGGCAGCATTTATGGAGGGGACTAAACTACTGGACAGGTCGGGCCGAGAACTTCATCGAGACTGAAATGGATCGGCGAAGAATAAGAGAAGGGAAGAATGAAATGTGTGCAAGGCAGAGGGTGACAAGTGTTCACAGATGAAAGGGTGGTGAGTGTGCAATGGGTAATGAATTGAGAATCAGGGTTCTATAACTCAAAGCGATTAAGGGCAGAAGTAAGAATCAAACGAGGAAGGAAAGGAAAACCAAGCGTGAGAAATGGGAACAGATCGGGTGTCCGACAGAAGAGATGGACAGGAGAGAAAAAGAGCGGGGGTAATATGTGGCAATAGACAAGTGAAAATGGGGAAGGAAAAATTCATAAAATGGAGAGAAACGTAGTCTTAAGGCCATCACACTCGAGGCAACCCAAACAGAATATGATGTGTTTTCCTCCAACTTGAGTGTGGCATCCTTCCTCGGAAATTTCGCTTTTTGGGGCGGACGGGGCGAATCTGCTCGGCGAAGCCCTTCCGCGTTCTACATCGGACCTCTCCGATGTGCAGAAGGCCGCACCGAGAGCACTGGATACAGCAGGTGACCCCGACAGTTCACCAGCGCACTGTCACCTGAACTGGAAAGATAGTTCTGAATGGTGGAGAGTGAGGAGATATGACACTTCTTCTGTCTGCAGCAGCCGCTGACCGAGATCACACTAAGAATAGATGTACACGTGTACTTATCACCTGAACTTATCACCATGTCATGTGATCCCAGTGTGATGCTAATACTCCACAACACACCGAGAGCTGACCAGAAACGTCTGATTCTAGACCCTACCATAGGCTGAGGGCTGTGAATGACGATTTGACTCCAAAGCCACTTTCCTTTCAGAGAAGCTTCGCATGCCTGACGCTTATGTTGAACAGTGACCCGAAATGCCCAGGATCGTACTCCCCTGTTTGACAAATGACCTAAACATATCTTGTAATCCTGTAAGCGTGTGACAGACAGCGTCTGACGCCGTTGTGTTATACCAGCGCACCCTGATTTTTGAAGCCAACGCATGCTAAGATCAGTCCCGGTGTGTGAGATCAAGATAAGGCCATTCAGTCCATCGACCCCTCTCCCCTATTTAATCAATCTTTCTAAACCCAATTCTCCGGCTTTCTCTCCCATATTATACTTTAAAAAATAAATTACGTGTATACCACAAGATAGCGGTATAATCATATAGTAAGTGTCCTTTAATATAAATAAGTCACCCAAAACAATTGACACTCCATCCTACTGAGATCAAACCTGGTTTACTTGATTTCAGAGTTCAATTAACTCTGAATATTGACACATATTTCTAGCTACTGACAGAACAAAAGCCAGGTTTCTGACCCGGTGTATGAATCTGTCTGTCGTTTGTCTGTCTGCATGTCTATATGCGTTCATGTGTGTCAATCCACACTTTCTATCTGCCCGAGTCTGACTGTGCCTGTGCATCTGTGAACGTGTGTGTATCAGGGACAGATAGGAGGAGAAAAACTGAAGGGCAGAGAGGACAGGAGATACAAGATTAGAACCCGCGTTAAAATCAAGTATAGACAAAATAAAAATGGAAAAACTGCAATTTAATTTATGAGTAATAATCTATTTTTCTTTCTTTCTGAAATGAAAAAAATATGATAGCAACGTTTTGTTATAAAGGAAACATACAGAGACATCGAAGAAATTTGACTATTCACTCTGGATACAACACTAAAGGATTGTAAAAAACCGAATTGACTCAAATCTCCATCGTCAGAACAGCCACTCACTCGGCCGCTGACAGGCAGGGGTCCACACGGCACACCAAAGATTACTTGGCGCGGTACTGTAGGGGCAGAATTGAAAACTCTGAAGCATACCTGGGGCACAATGTAGAAGATGGTCAAGGACAGACAGAGATGTTAGAAATTCATTGCCGCTCTAAGTGCCAGAAGCGGACAGCAACAGGGACGTGAAGAAGAGAGAGGCACATTCATGCGAAAATCTGCTACTCTCTATCCCTCACTTCGCAACGCTTTTTGAGCGTCACAATTGGAGTAACAGGATAAGTAAATACATTCCTCAGCGGCCCCTGGAACTTTCTCTGGGTTACTGCGTAGAGGGCCGTGTTCGTGCAGCAACTCAAGTGCTGCAGGTTGAAGCCCATCTTCTGCACAAAATTAGGGGGAACGATCGATCGAAACCCCAGCCACCACAATCGATTCCAGATGGAGTAGATCATGAACACCGCCCACAACACGATGAAATTTCCTGAGGCGGCGAAGAGTAAAATTATGGATTTCCTTCGACTTTCCATCTCAGCGTCTCTGGGCTTCTCCCCGCTGCTGTGACCCCGAAGTCTGTTGCGAGCTCTGCTGGCTGTTAAAATCCTTTTTACGGTTAAAGTGTTGAAGAGGATATTGAGAAATAATGGAGCGAGCAGGGTGAGGAAATAACGAGTGAACTCAATCGTTGTCCAAGGAGTTGAGCCAACAACACCACCTCTTTCTCAACAAATCCAGGGATCACTAAGAATGTTATATTCACCCGTCAGGATAAAATACCAGAACAAATCCTTCAGACAGTTCAGCGCAGTCATCATTCCCAGCCACCGTTCTCTCAGTACAATGTGGATTTCATCTTCCTACAACAGATGGCGACAAACCGGTCAGATGTGATCGAGACTGTGAACCAGACAGAGCAGTCTGTCGCTGCAGAAAGGATAACGGCGTGAATATTACAGACAGGAACGGGCCAGGGCAGTGAAATTGCCGCCAGTACACCATCGGGATGCGCTTCAGTGTCAGTCAAAGATGACGACAATTAAATCCGCCGCAGCCATGACCACCAATAGGGAGTGATGCATTTGGAGAGACCGCATTTTCCACGTGACACGATTAGGATGGCCAGCAAATTGCCTGAAAGGCAGGAAATTATGCGAGAACAATGTTAGTTTGTTGACGCAGTATTGTTAATTCATGTTTTCATAAACTCATAAATACATAAGTTCAAGTCTTATTTTCAAACTGGTAAACTATTCTCAAAAAACTTTAGCCGTCCTGTACATGCCACTGACGTTCGCATAGATCTCAGGGCCAGATCTTTAATTCGATCTTTGATGTTTGCGCCATTTTCGTGTATTGGTTCTTTGTTCTCATTGTACAGGGGTGTTAAGATTTAGCGTGCACCTTCATCCCTCCACCCCCCCCCCCAAGGGCCCCGTGAAAATAGGCAACATCTCGGTTTGCTTTTGCTTTGCACGTGACGGAGAACAGGGAAGGTTTAGAAAACGATGCGGAGAAAATAAAAAAATAGATACATGGCAAGAAAAGAGCAATTGGAGAGAAAAGTCATGGCAAATGGAAGACAATTTGAATGGGTAATTTGTCACATTTTACGTGGAGAATGAGGTAGCCGGTAGACAGTCAGTTTTGCCATCTGAGGACGAAAGCACCTAAAGCAAGAACCTGCAATTTTTTTTCAGGAAGGTACAAAGCGACAGGATCAATAATAGAAACTGTCAGGTAAGGTTTGATGAATAATGGTATGAATTAAAAAATGTAAACAACAATAACCCTGAATATATTAATCAGATTAGGAGGCCTGTCTCCAATATAATGTTCAGAGATTACTTCTCAGGGAGGAACTGAAGCCGCTTTCTCGGGGACAGAATTTAATTGCATGAATACCTGCACTAATAGCTGTTGAATTATTGAAAAGGGCGATTATTTTTGGATTGGACGAACTTTCGAGTAGAAAGGCTTATTCAACCCTAACATACGGAAACAAAGGAAAGGGTGCAGCGACCAGAATTCTAATTAACAGAAAGGAAGTTAGTTGGCCAACGAAACGAAGTCCGTTAGGTTAATAGCCGCCTGCCGAGGGCTCCATTGTGCTTAAGGTGCACAATCCAATAAATGCAGCGGCTGAATTTACAGAGTTGACTGAACGCAAATTCTAAGAACTAAGGTGGACAGGCTACACATTTGCTTGAAGGAATTGGTACTGAATCTGTATCCCTGCTTCTGCTGACAGTTTCTAGGACATCATCCTATGAAAATGCATTCTGAAGGGAAAACGGCAGACAAATACAAGTTGCGAGATGGAAAATTTATTGTGAGTGCACGTCTCTCGGAGGACGGAGATACGGAAGCGAACACAAAAGCAAGAATGGAACTAGCAGGGAAAATATGCCATTTTATAAGAGATTGAAATAAATAAGCCGAAGTATTTCGAAAAAAAAATGAGAAACATGGGATTTATAATTTGAAACGTGTGTTTGATTTTGAGAAGTAGATCTGGATTGATTAGTGCTTCGGATCACTAAGACGTCAACGAAGACAAAAGGGAAAATAGGAATTGGAATGCAGAGTGGACGTAATTCATTTACTACCATTACCTAAACGAGGGGACCATTGAACTGGCTGCAGAGCTTTACTGTATGCAAAGAAGCTTCCAGGTGTTTCTTTCATTGTGAAAGGTAGCCCAGTTAGTTAGATCTCATTCTATTGCACAGAACATCACCTGTTTCAGACCGGGTAATTCAAATCGAAGAATATCGCAAGGAATATAATAATGACATACTCTCTAAGTAGTAATTATACATAGATACAGACGGAAAGGAAAAACGGCAGGGAGAGTGGAATGAAATATAATTATGTGCAAAGCAGCATGACTTGCATCAAGAATAGCTGAACATAAACAAATCCTACGAGGAACAGCAATCATAGCAAGGAAAGCGAAGTAGATTGGCCGGGTACCCTTTAGTAGGAAAACAATCCGATCTTCGAGTGGTGAACTGCCATAATATTCAGTAAGCTCGGAAAATTCCCAGAACAAATCTTTTCCCATCCATTGAACATTAAAATCGACTTTTCTCAGTTCTCTCTCCGTTTCTGTATCATTCGTCAGCTTCAGATCCACTGACAGAACAGTCAAATTGACTACCGTCAGGCTGTGATTTCTGCTTTCCGTCCTCTGCAGATTTTAGTGTCTGTCAGAGGCGGAGCAGCTGCTTTTATCAACGTCAATAAATCGCTAATAAAGATCTAATTTTGTTTCAGACGCTCCAGGTAGAAAATAAACTCTAGAGAGACTGCGCTTAATAATATACAAATAACAGTAACGGTGGCGGGAGTGGGGTACGAACCATTTTAATTCCACGCTACACACTGCACTATATTGAATCTTTGTCGGCATCAGATCAGAAAGTGAATAAGCATATATCGTGACTTCATGTGTATAGACTTTTACCTGGATCTGTATAATGTGCTTGTACGGACACACCATTAGTACCGTGTACAATCTTGATCTCCATATTATGTGAGGGATGTGAAGGCACTGGAGACAGTTCAGAAAAGGACGGCTAGAATTATTCCATGTCTGTAGGGTATGAGCTAAGAAGAACGATTGAAAGAACTAAGTCGTTTAGCCTGGGTGGACATATAATTAAAAGAGACATGATACAGGTCGTCAAAATCAGTGAGGTTATTTGTAAAGATCCAAGCTGCTACCTCATAGTTAATCAATCATCAAAGGCACCGGGCCATAGGTGGAGACTGGTAAAAGGGAGAGTTCAGACAAACATCAGGAAGCATTTCACGTAAGCGCTGTACAGACCAAACCCAGGGAATGGTTCTCGTCCTCGAAAAATATGGAAATACGCGAATCCTGTTTGCAAACTGGATGGGAATGTGGTCCTTTGAGCAAAGGGATTTCTCATAGAGTTCTGGCCATTTTACAAGCCATATGTTTGACGACAGCAGCAGGGAGGATGGTGAAAAGGAGAAAGAGACACTCAAGGTGTGAAATGCAAGTCAGGGCTGCTGTAGAAAATCAAAACCACTTGGAATGTCGGAAACAGCCACAGAGAGAAAACAGTTCATTGCGCACGTTTCTCACAATATGGAAATATCCTGCTGGAAAACAGAAAGGAATACTGCATGATAGCCTGGACGCCCGATTTGCACTTGTTTCTGATGGTCAATCCACATTTGTCTGCATGGTTCTAGAGAGAATACAAGTGAGACTGAGTAATAGCATTACATCTTCCGCCTGAGCGGGATTGTATATTTCAAAGAGAGTTCCCTGTCTGCTCACCCGTCTCTATTCCTTCTCGCTCTCTGGTCTGCGTCAGCCTGCTTGTCGCTGTCAGCCTCTCCCTTTCCCACAAACACTCCACCCCCTCTCTCCCCACCCCCTCTCTCTCTCTCTCTCTCTCTCTCTCTCTCTGGCGCGCCCGCGTTCTCCCATTCACCCTTGTGATGTCTCTCTTTGAATCTCTACATGGTGCAACGTTCAGATCTAAGAACTACTGCCTGTTATATCCACATTGGCTTTGAGGTTCGCTAAAATAGATAAATGATTGCCAAGTAGCACCAGACAATGGGCGAGTTGTTTTCATCATCGTTATCGATTGTTCTATAAAAAGAATGACATTCTGTGTTTCAGCCTCATTTAAGAAGGAAACGTCCAGGCACTGAGCGGTGGAATGTCAACGTCTGCTCCGTGAAGAATCTTGCCCTGAAGAAATTTGATAAACGAGCATGGCTTGATTATTTTTTTTTTACCCACACCGTCTTTTCTGAAAAGTAGAAATTTAGAAAATTTGGAGCACAATTTTGATTAACAATGTTGGAGAAACAGACTACATGTTACTCAGTAAATGAAGTTATCGGTATCCCGTCTAAGTACCTTTCGGTTACCACGCTCAGCAGCGTCTGATGCGATCTTAATCAGTGTTACTTAAAAAACGTTCTCGCCACACTTTTCTTTTTACGAGAGAACCTTCTGAAAGGCCTTTCATATTTTCAAATCAAATATCTTTATTGATATTCTGATCTATCAGCTGTTACGTACCCCGTAACTGGGTGTCTGACCCAGCAGAGAAAGAAGAATCCGTTGGAGTCTGGTGGTACTATATTCAAAAGTGTTTGTTAGTAAAATAAGCAAATCAATAACAATAATGCAAATATATAGATAACACGTTAGCAATAATAAATCTAACAGTGTGGGAATAATAATGAGCAATAATGAACAAGCTCTATCGATGTCCAGGGGTAGATGAATTTTCATAGAAAAGTATAAAGTTCAGTTCAGTTCATGCCTGCTGAGGTCGATATGGTTGTTGTGTTGTAATCGTTGGAGAGAGAGAGAGAGAGAGAGAGAGAGAGAGAGAGAGAGAGAGAGAGAGAGAGAGAGAGAGAGAGAGAGACAGACAGACAGACAGACAGACAGACAGACAGACAGACAGACAGAGAGACAGAGAGAGAGAGAGAGAGAGAGAGAGAGAGAGAGAGAGAGATGTAACAGCTACAGTCAGGCAAACCTTCCTTTGCGTTCTTGATCCGTCGTGTCGTTGAGGCCATTCAGTCATGACCCCTCTGTCATTCAGCTAGACCGCTCTTCAGTGGTGGACTCGTCACTCTGGCATGAGTGGACACACACTCAGGTCCCCACCGGCCCTGCTATAACACTGTGAGTTAAACTGATCCACCTCCTGGTTCAGTCTTCGAAGCCCCACACCTTCCCGCGGGCTCCAACACTCAATTAGTGTCCACTAGTGTGTCTCCTGGTGTGTATGAAGGGTGTCTCTCCAGACCTGACTTTTATCCCTACTCATGGGGTCTCAGCTATCAATCAGTTTTGAATGGCTGTGTCGATCAAACCGGCCCACTCCGGCTGTCCACTGAGGAATGATAATGAACAGGATGGTATAAGATCAATGACCCTCTCAGAAGCGGTGAATCAACAAGCCTCTCTCCCCGCTCTTTTCTGTAGCAGATGTTACCGCATGTTTTCTTTTCCTCTCTCTCTCTCTCATGAGCAGCATAGCAACAATAATGGTTTGTGATTCTCGCGGGGGGTGGGGGATATGAGCAACTCTGCACCCCATTGTCCATCAGAACTGTTCATCCTCCATAACAATGAAATGTCCCTGAATATTGTTCTCGACGTCGTTTATATGCTTAGAAGAACAAATGTACAGTGTCTTTTATTGTGAAACATGTGATCACCTATTATTGACACTTTCGTCATTCAAATGACTGGAAATGACGAGAACAAGCGAGAAAAATTCCCCTTCAATAAGGTTTACTCCATTTCAACTGCCGAACTAATGTCCCGACCCCAGCTTTGGAAGCGAATGTGCTCCGCCGATGTGTCAAAATAAATCTCTTCGAAAGTGATTTCGATGTTGATTGTTCGGGATGATTGCCTTTGTTAGAAACAACACCGATCAGAAAATGTCCCTTTTCAGCAGCTGAAGCCTGGTGCCTTAGAAATTATTTTGGCAACGCTCATGTTATTTTATGCATATAAGTTAATAACTTGTAACACCCTTGGGGATCCGAATTCATGGCACTGTGACAGAGTGAACAAAACCATTTAATGTATGTGTTTGTGTAGCTGTTTGTCCCTAATGCGACTCATGTGATAACCACACTAATTGCCTCAGTGGAATTACTTTGAATTGCATATAACTCTGTATAACCGATCACCGGTCCATACAAACCTTTGAACGCGGCTTCGAACAGAATATGGGGCATCCAGCGATTTACTACATCGCGGGCGTTTTCTATCCTACAGTTGTAGCGATCGGTGTCCCTGGTAAGATACTGGAGCTGGTCACTTTCTGCATAGCGCCGTCGTATTGCTTCTGTTCCGCAGCACTATTCGGAGAACAGCATAGATGGTACCATCGCCTGAATTGTGTTTCACAAATTGAGGATTCAAGCAAATAATATGCATTTTAATTCAATTTCCATATTTTCCCGATATGAGTTTTTTTTTTCTTCTCTTTTGTCAAATATGTTGTTGCCAATAGTTTCATAGTTGGACCTTGCTCGGCTTTCTGAAGCGACAGTGATCGCTTTTCCAGATCGGCAGCTTTTTCGAGTGACCGGCCAGTCGAATATCGACACGCAGGTCTGTTGTTCCATAAGTAAATGAATTATAATTTATGCTTTAAACCTCCTGAATTTCACTTCAAATAATCCCTATAGTTGTTTCACTTCTAAAAATGGAAATGGCGTTGCTCATGGTGATGTTTGCTGGAGCGATCTATCGCTCATGGATAGGTGAGTCGTGGAGATCAGATGCCTCGCTCTAAGCTGTCGGAAAGTCGCCAGTCCATTGTGGTCCTCCAGTAGGAGCTGGCTGGCACACATTGAATTTCTGCTTTTCACTTCCAAAACACAGACCCTGCATAGTATTGGAAGAATACTGGGCATTCGCACAGTTGCAGCTGACGATAATGTTGTTTTGTTTCTAATTTCTTGCAGTTAATTTAACGGCGATTGTGATCCTATCTCGGGGAAAATGCGGACTCTCCAGATGCATCACCCGTTACCTGGTTGGAATGGCAACAGCGGATCTGATGGTGGTTATCGTTGTTGCTTTAGTGCATCAGACCAACAATATCTACATTTATTCTAGATCCCTGCTCATCACTCCTGTATGCGCAGTGACAACTGTATTATTTGTTGTGACAAGAGACTGTTCTGTTTGGTTTACGGTCAGCTTTACCTTCGATCGTTCCATCGCCATCTGCTGTCGAAAGCTCGGGGAACGATACTGCACTGAGAGAACAGCAACGGTGGTTATGTTGACCGTGATTATACTGAGCTGCGGAAGAAGTGTCCCGTTTTACTTTGCCATTGAACCTTATGTCATCATTGACAACATACCGTGGCGTTGCGCCTTCACACATGAATACGCTACTTTACCTGTATGGAAAGGAGTCGAATTGCTGGACAGCATTTTAACACCGTTGCTACCAATCGGCTTAATTCTAATGTTCAATGGGTTAACAATAAGACATATAATTGCGGCAAATAGAGTCCGCAGAGGGCTTCGGAACAGCAGTGATAATCAGAAGGATACCGAGGTGGAAAACCGCAGAAAATCGATGATTTTATTGTTTGCAATATCTGCAAATTTCATTTTATTTTGGATACCCTATGTAGCTCATTCCCTGAAATGGCAAGCGGAAAACTTTTTTTATGAGGACAAATAT